>NW_019384687.1:490346-577691 GCF_000671375.1 Centruroides sculpturatus
GGTATAATAAGAACTTAATATATAACATGGCTCGTGCTTATACACAGGCAAACACACGGGACAATACCAATTCCCTTGGGGAGTCTTTGGATAATAAATGTGCAAGAAAAATCGTAACGTACAACCACCATCTGGATAAAATATACAGGGAAATCTCATCCATCACCAGGACTAAGATAGCGTACAGTAGGCCTAGATCCGTTTACAACTTGCTTCGCAACGGAAAAGATGCAATTGACTTGAAACACGCACCGGGGGTGTATACCGTCCCCATGTGGGATGACAGATTTAACAACCGTTTGGTTTATGTGGGATCAACCAAACGCTCCCTTCACAAACGGCTTCGGGAGCATAAATACGATATTGACAATAAAAAACACACCACCGCCCTATCAAGGGTTGCCACGGAACCGGGAATCACGGCTGACTTACAAAGGGCCCGTATGATCAGGATCTCTCATCGTACGGATCAACTGAGGGCCATGGAGACTCTGGAAATATATAAAGCAGGTTTACGCGGCACGTGTATTAATTCCAGGGATGCAGTCGGGATATCGGGCGCGTGGAAGTTTTGTTATGAGGGAAACCACCCTCGTAACTGATTTGTTGTGTTTCCTACTTTGGTTGTGTTCACCGTTTCGCAAATGAGTGGTTGCGCGTGTGCAACTTTCCGTGTTTATTCTTAAGTTTGTTTTTCGAAATTTTGAATCGCTTAAAGTTCGTTTTAATGTTCTGTTCCATACACATTCGAATTCCTCATAAACATAGCCTGATGAAGACCCGGATGGGGTCGAAAACGTTCGCTGATGTATGAAGCAAGTATCACTGGAGTTACGAAGGTTTTTGTGTGAAAGTATATTTTCCTCTGGTGTGTAAGAATAGTTTATTTTCTTATTTTTATATCCTGGTAATTAAGTATCATAATATCATGTGTGGATAATGTGTGGCAACATACCCCCACTGAAAATTCATAGAACAGAAATAGAGTAAATTTTGGATCGTGCCATTGATCTGAAATTTCTGGTCCGTCAAAAAGAACACCTTATGACTTTTTGAACTCAGTTTAAGTCCATTTATTTGATGACTGTTTACAATATAATACACAGCAATTATCTCTTATTTGCTTCTAACAACACAGTCTTAGGCTAGATTTGTTTCTCTTCATTCCAATGGTCATGTTGCCGATATATCTAAGTTTTAGATCTGTTGGTTGTCCAATCTGGAGCTGAGCTGAGCTTTCTATCAGGTCTGCCTTGGTTGGCATACATGTCTCGACTTGTCCAAGATGACTCACCAACTGACCTTTTCTAGAAAATGTGCTCTGACAAGTGAAAACTTGACTTAGCTTGTCACTACACAATAGGCCTCCTTGACACCATACTTTTGGAGCAACTTTTAAAGGCATAATACATACCAGTATACATTTAAAAATGTTTTAATGCTTGAGATATTTTTTTTTCTATTTCAGTTCCATTAGCAATTTATTATGTTGTTATAAATATATATAACAACATAATGAATATTTTATAATAATCAAATGATTAAATGCTAGATTAAATTTTGGCTATATTTAACAATTTATGAAAAATTTCTCCTAAAGGTAAGAAATTAAATACTGTCATGTACTAGCTTGCTAAATTACTACTATTAATAATTGCAATAATTTTTAAATAATTTAATAATTATTTTTGGAATTTGATTTAATTCATGATAGATGTAGTTATAAAATAAATGATGATGATAAATATAATAATAAATGCTAAAATATACTTAGAAAAAATTAAATAGAAAATAATTTTAATATGAGGGTTATTAATCTGTGTTATACTTGATATTAATTAGTAATATTTAGTAACACAGGTTGGCAAGTAAATTATTTAGCTCCTTAAATATAAATCTATTTTATGAATGCTTTTTGACTTAAAAGTTATTTACTAATAATTTAAATTTTCAATAAAAATTTTAAAATATTTATTTGTTTTATTTATTATGATCAACTGTTTTTGCATGTTACTTTGAAAATACCTAATGACTTTTATCTTGTGTGTTTACTCCATTTTTTCATTTGAGTGTATCTCAAATGTCCCCCCTTTTTTTATCATATTTTTTGAAATTTAAATAATTTTAATCATTTTACTTTTTAATGTTTCTTGTTTTTAAAATAAAATGCAAAAATGCATCATACATTTTTTAATTTTATTTAATTGTTGTTTTTTATTTCCTTTATTTGTTATATTTATATTTGTTTGTATAATTGTTAATTCAGGGTTAGATATCAATTGTCCTTCAGGACTAATCTGCTTATTTGTAAAAATAAATAAATAAATATACATCCATTTTATTTTAATTAAATAAATTTATTTATCTATAGGGTTTAAAAAATTAAGCAAATAAACCAAAATTGTAATGATTTCATATTTAGTTTTGATTTAGTTAGCAGTATTGCAGAAAATAATGCTGCTGTGTAAAATAAGGAGAATCATTGACAGTCAAGCTAGTGCTATCATTTTAAGTTTATATAATTATTTTAATTGTCAAAATTTGTTTTGTATCAATAATAAGAAAAGTAATTTGTTAATATACAGTAAATTTGTTTATAAATAACAAGTCAACAAATCTAATCTTACAATACTGTGCTGATGTGTTGCTAGTTATGTGTCTACATGATAAGTAAAAGTTGCAGGTTCAAGTCCCACTGTGGACTGATTCTTTTCTTTCAAACATTCTAAATGAAAATTTATTTATTGTAATTATTAAAATTAGCACAAGATGGAAGTTTAACTGTCTACCTCTAGACAAATTATTCATATCTAATTATTAACTTAGCCTAATTGTAGCCTGAAAATTTGGTAGGCTGTCTGGCTATAAGAAATTTGAGTCCATTTTTAAACAACTTTTTAAAAAGATGACATTATATACAGAGGAATGAATTAACCAGAAATTTATCAGCTGTTGAGATAAAAGTTCAAGTAGGAATGGCTAATAATAATAATAAAGTTCTGTATTTATTGATATACAAAAAATGAATGGGACAGAATGAAAGGCAAGATTTGCATATGTGCTTTTGGTGGTTTTGTTTATTTTAACATAAAATATGTTAAACAAGAAAACAGTTTCTTGATGAAAATTATAAATACTACATCAAAGAACCTTTTTGAGTTCAGCAATTAATTTTATTTCATGTGAATACTTTGAAAGTCTTTACTGGATGAAATAATAATTAAAAAATTTTAAATGTTTGTAATGTCAATCTGATGCATTTCAAACAGCAAAGAAACATATTTTGTGTGAACATTAAAAAGATTTTTAAATTAAATTGTGTAGCACAATAATTCATTGCTGTTAGTTTGAATATTTTAAAATGTGTATTTAATTTATTGGTATTTTGTAATTCAATTTCATTAGTTTGTAATTTTGTTGTTCTTAAAAGCCTGAAGATGGCCAGTAAAGAATAACTAAAACATTCACACAAAATTAATTAATTGCTGGAACCAAAGGTTCTTTAATATATTACTAAATTAACTAAATTATATAACATTTAAATATTTCCTAAATATTTCTTCCAAGTGAAAACAGATTTTTAAAAAGTTTGTTGTTAAAAATTTAATATTTAAAAAAATAAACAATTAATGAAATCTTTTGAACTTCACTATTTTAATTTGTAATTCAGAAAATTACTTTAATTGCTAATATTAAATTTAAAATAGTTTCTTTTACTGTAAACAAATTGTTACAGACTGTACAATTAAATATAAAGTTTACCAATTTATAAATATAGAATCTAAAATATTCTTATCAAAATTTTATAAAATGTTGATTCAGTTCATAAATTCTGTGTGTAAACAATTTATATCTAATAAATTGATATGATATCTGATAAAACCTAGATTTTATTGTTTACTTTTTTCAAAGAAGCTGAAATTATATTTTTCCTGAAGTTTCCAGTTAGCAATAACATATAATAAAAATTTTCTTTTAGAAAAAACAGAGTAAAAATGATAATAAATATTATCTAAATATTTTATCCATTAGCATATGTTTATTTTTATGCTATCCAATTCCAGTAAAACTTCAATGATTTTTAATAAAATAAATATAAAGACAAATTTTAAATTTCAAAATATTTAAATTATTTAAATATAGCATTTATTAAGATGTCAATTTACTAACAACATATTTATATATACTTAAATATTCTGTAAACAAATTACCTGTTACAGATAAACAAGATATGAAGAAAAGACAAGAAACATATTGTTTAGAATTTGTCAATAGAATTTTAAATTATCAATGTGTTTATATAAAAATTCAGTAATTTTTTTTTCTTATCATAACCTATTCCATATGAAGTTAGGAAATAGTTCATTGCATCTTCTCTTTAAGTTTGTTTTTGTAAATATCTCAATTCCAAGTATTATTTCAATGACATAAGATAATAAGTAATTATTTGTATATTACTGAATATTACAGTACTATAATTTGCTTCTTTAAATAAGATGTTCAAAAATTTTCCATTTGGCATTCTTGTTTAATATCTACTGATTTTTATAATAATATCAAAAGAAATTTTTAATGTACCTCTAAACTGAGAAGTATACAGTATATAATATTATTTTAAATTTTATACAAATTCTTTAATATAAAACAAATTTTATCTATAGGGTTTAAAAAATTAAGCAAATAAACCAAAATTGTAATGATTTCATATTTAGTTTTGATTTAGTTAGCAGTATTGCAGAAAATAATGCTGCTGTGTAAAATAAGGAGAATCATTGACAGTCAAGCTAGTGCTATCATTTTAAGTTTATATAATTATTTTAATTGTCAAAATTTGTTTTGTATCAATAATAAGAAAAGTAATTTGTTAATATACAGTAAATTTGTTTATAAATAACAAGTCAACAAATCTAATCTTACAATACTGTGCTGATGTGTTGCTAGTTATGTGTCTACATGATAAGTAAAAGTTGCAGGTTCAAGTCCCACTGTGGACTGATTCTTTTCTTTCAAACATTCTAAATGAAAATTTATTTATTGTAATTATTAAAATTAGCACAAGATGGAAGTTTAACTGTCTACCTCTAGACAAATTATTCATATCTAATTATTAACTTAGCCTAATTGTAGCCTGAAAATTTGGTAGGCTGTCTGGCTATAAGAAATTTGAGTCCATTTTTAAACAACTTTTTAAAAAGATGACATTATATACAGAGGAATGAATTAACCAGAAATTTATCAGCTGTTGAGATAAAAGTTCAAGTAGGAATGGCTAATAATAATAATAAAGTTCTGTATTTATTGATATACAAAAAATGAATGGGACAGAATGAAAGGCAAGATTTGCATATGTGCTTTTGGTGGTTTTGTTTATTTTAACATAAAATATGTTAAACAAGAAAACAGTTTCTTGATGAAAATTATAAATACTACATCAAAGAACCTTTTTGAGTTCAGCAATTAATTTTATTTCATGTGAATACTTTGAAAGTCTTTACTGGATGAAATAATAATTAAAAAATTTTAAATGTTTGTAATGTCAATCTGATGCATTTCAAACAGCAAAGAAACATATTTTGTGTGAACATTAAAAAGATTTTTAAATTAAATTGTGTAGCACAATAATTCATTGCTGTTAGTTTGAATATTTTAAAATGTGTATTTAATTTATTGGTATTTTGTAATTCAATTTCATTAGTTTGTAATTTTGTTGTTCTTAAAAGCCTGAAGATGGCCAGTAAAGAATAACTAAAACATTCACACAAAATTAATTAATTGCTGGAACCAAAGGTTCTTTAATATATTACTAAATTAACTAAATTATATAACATTTAAATATTTCCTAAATATTTCTTCCAAGTGAAAACAGATTTTTAAAAAGTTTGTTGTTAAAAATTTAATATTTAAAAAAATAAACAATTAATGAAATCTTTTGAACTTCACTATTTTAATTTGTAATTCAGAAAATTACTTTAATTGCTAATATTAAATTTAAAATAGTTTCTTTTACTGTAAACAAATTGTTACAGACTGTACAATTAAATATAAAGTTTACCAATTTATAAATATAGAATCTAAAATATTCTTATCAAAATTTTATAAAATGTTGATTCAGTTCATAAATTCTGTGTGTAAACAATTTATATCTAATAAATTGATATGATATCTGATAAAACCTAGATTTTATTGTTTACTTTTTTCAAAGAAGCTGAAATTATATTTTTCCTGAAGTTTCCAGTTAGCAATAACATATAATAAAAATTTTCTTTTAGAAAAAACAGAGTAAAAATGATAATAAATATTATCTAAATATTTTATCCATTAGCATATGTTTATTTTTATGCTATCCAATTCCAGTAAAACTTCAATGATTTTTAATAAAATAAATATAAAGACAAATTTTAAATTTCAAAATATTTAAATTATTTAAATATAGCATTTATTAAGATGTCAATTTACTAACAACATATTTATATATACTTAAATATTCTGTAAACAAATTACCTGTTACAGATAAACAAGATATGAAGAAAAGACAAGAAACATATTGTTTAGAATTTGTCAATAGAATTTTAAATTATCAATGTGTTTATATAAAAATTCAGTAATTTTTTTTTCTTATCATAACCTATTCCATATGAAGTTAGGAAATAGTTCATTGCATCTTCTCTTTAAGTTTGTTTTTGTAAATATCTCAATTCCAAGTATTATTTCAATGACATAAGATAATAAGTAATTATTTGTATATTACTGAATATTACAGTACTATAATTTGCTTCTTTAAATAAGATGTTCAAAAATTTTCCATTTGGCATTCTTGTTTAATATCTACTGATTTTTATAATAATATCAAAAGAAATTTTTAATGTACCTCTAAACTGAGAAGTATACAGTATATAATATTATATAATAAATACAGCTAACCTTATAATTACTACAAATATCAAATGAACAGCCAGATTCCTTTATTGAGCTATTAAGGCTAAAAAATTACTAAGCAATTTGGAAGGGAGGGGGCCACAAGGCTACCACTTCTTGTAAAATATATTACATTAAAATGATATTGATATTAAAAGTAAGAATTAAGTGTTTATTCTATTAATTAACTTGATTTTAAAAAATTAAAAGCTTTTAATTGCTATATTGTAGTATAACAAGTTTTTTTCATTTAGATTCTGTACTTTATCATAATAGTTCACTTCTTATAGTATTAATGCATTTTATTTAAGTTGTATGTATTAAAAAACTTAAGTTTAAATCCAAAATAATATATCATCAAATGTAAGTTTTAAAACTTATTATTTGTGCATAAATAATATAATTTTATTTTATAGTTTTTAGTATAATTCAAGAACAAAATGGGCAGCAGAAAACGTATGCATCAAGATGTTTATTCTGAATCAACTATATCTTTGTCTGAATATCAATCTCCGCCCTCAAAACGTGCTCTTAATAATAGAGTAAGTTTATTACTATAAAATTTACAAAAATAATAATATAGATTAATTATTTGTGGAAACTAAAATTTTAACTATATATATATCATAAGCAATAATATAATTTAAATTATCATACATGTTTATATATATTCCTAATGATAATTATATAATAAATTCAAATCATTTAAAACAGCAGTGAATATATAATTTAAAAAAAAAAATGTTTTTCCTTGAACAAAAAAGGAAGTTATTTTTATTATTATTACTAGCTGCAAGGACTCGCTTCACTGGGTTTTTATTTGTATGTAATATAGTTTTTTTTTTAATATATAAAAGACTGTTTTTCTAAGTAATCTAGAATCTAGCTGCAAGGACCCGCTTTGCTGGACAAAAAGTAATGATAGTGAAGATTAAGATAATTATATTATAGCCAATCTTACCCGTTTTCACAGAATGCAAGAATGAGGTCCCCTTGTTTCCAGACTAATTAGAGAATTTTTACATGAGTCTAAAAATATGTTCGATTTCCCGCAAAATTGCAAAAAACCGCCTGTAAATCTTGCATGCCGCTTTATATTAACACTTCCTTTGTTACTCAACACTTCCACTGTTAACACTTCTATTGTTGACACTTCCATTGTTACACATCTTCGAAGTCAATCACTTTTAACCCCATATCTCCCACACCCTTATAGCACAGAATGCAAGAATTAGGTCCCCCATTTCCAGACTAATTAGAGAATTTTTACGTCCAGTCAAATGAACTATTTTCAATTTGATCAATTTTCTGGAACGTTTAAAATCGTCTATAATCGAACCAATTCGAATACAAATTCGAATTTAAAACAGTTTGAATATTTTAAAAATCGAAATAGAAAATCTTTGAAGTCAACCACTTTAAGTCCCCATATCTCCTGCACCCTTATAGCTATCGAGACGCAACCACCATAGTGCACGAATGGAGACTTGGGGCTACTACCACATACAAACATACAAACACCATTCATGTGCGATGTGTAGTTTTGGCTGAAAAGTGAAATATAGGGACACACACATCCATTTATATATATATAGATTATTATTATGTTAAAACTTTTAAATTATTTTTTTGAATTGTACAGAATTAAAAATACATTAATCTTGGCAATTAATAATGCTTTTAATTGTTGGTTTAAAAATTTATGTATTGAGGAGTCTGTTATATAGTCAGAATGACTACATCATAAATACAAAAAATCTACAGGAAGTATATCTTAAAAAGATACAACATTTGAAGATGACTTGTAGGAAATGCCATATCATGCATGAGACCCACCATACTCAACCTGTGGCCCGCTGAGCTTTTGTGAATGGCCCGGACATGAAAGAGAGCAGAAAATAATTACGTTGACTTCTGGAAATAATTACTTCTGGAAAGTAGTGCCCAATCAATATAAGACTAAAAAAGTGCTCAAATTTTACTTACATTGTTTGCATCAACATTTCTATGTGAAATGTCATACTCAAAAATGAAATATGCAAAGAACATATATAGAAACTGGCTTATTGATTCACACCTGGATGCCATTTTACAAGTAGCATGCAACAGTTACAAGCCTGATTTAAATTAATTGACTGGCAGATGGCTGAGTGATCAAGGTGGCAGCCTACCGCTCTGGGGGACCCGGGATCGGATCTGGTTGGGTCAGGGAATCACCCAGGAAATTTTCGGGGGGTGGTTTGTTCGGATATGTCAGGCCCCATCCCTCACCACCCAGTCGCACCATTGTGGGCCTGGCCGAACCCATTATGGGCCTTTTAATTGGGTCCCTGCTGGCACTAAGAGGGCCTAAGAGGCCCTCTTAGTGCCAGCAGGGTTGAAAGAGTATTAAAAAAAAGATTTAAATGAAATTGTGAAAAAATGTTTGCAATATCAACAGTCACACTAAATTTCTAGGGTAAGTGAGAAATTAAGTAAGTTTTTTATTATAATTGTTGTGTTGTGGCCCGCATGTAACAGCTATCATGTGTATGTGGTCCGAGAGAAAAAAAGGTTGAGTATGGTGGCATGAGACTCTATAACACATTATATTGAGTTGCCTGCTTTTAACACAAGCTTGACTACTGTCATTGATTTAACTAAATAGGAAATATAATGCATCATTTGCTTCCAAACAAACATATATTACTATACGCCTCAGCTATACAAGACAACACACAAAATATACTATAACCAATCTGTAATCAAACAATACAATCTATCATACAGAGCATATATCACAATCATTGACAAACAAAACAAAAAATCACGTACATTATAGACATGGCTGTACCAAGCACACATATGTATCCCCTATATATGAGATACATACATGGTAGGTGCCAAAAATTTACAGCCTAACTATGTTTTAGATAAATTAAACTTCACTCTGACACCGGGGATGAAATACTAAATACGGAAATTTTTCTCTACCTGAAGAAGAGCTATCTGGAAAGCTTGAAAATGTTTGTGAAAGGAAGATTTTTTCATGCAAAATTACACCGGTAACAGGTTCCGTATTTAGTATGTTTTAGATGTTATAGGTTTAAAACAATGATGTCATTTTTCAATATAGTCTCCTTGCAGTTCAACACACTTATTACATCTTGGAATTAGCATTTCAGTGTCCTTTAAAAACATTTTCTGCAGTTTTGTCTGAAAAATGCTCATAAACTCTTCCTACAACTCTTCATCACTTTTCAAACGTCATTTTTTTTTGGTTTTGGAAACAGATAATAATCACTAGGAGCCAGGTCTTGGCTGTAGGGTGGATGGTCAAGCTCTTCAAACCCACACTTCTTCATAGCAGCCTTGGTAATGGCAGCTATGTGCACTGGTGCATTGTTCTGCAAGAGGCAAACATGATGCAAATTAATGTAATAAGTCTAACTAAAATGAATGTTTCAAGCGACTTATGACAATTGGTGGAAAAACTGTTTTATTAGTCCATATACAGGTGGCACTATCTGATATTATCATTATTTAATTCCTATCATATCTAAAATATAGTTAGGCTGGAAACTTTTGGTGCTTACCTCATACACTAAAAAAAATTAGTAAATACTCAGAACTTGCCTTGATACAGTGCCCTTGGAGAATGGATAAAATACTAATTGTCAGTAACCATAAAGTACTTTAGTAAAATACTAAAGATTTAGTAAAATCTTTAGTAAAATACTAAAAATTGTCAGTATTTTACCAATGTAGTATTTTACCAATAAAGATTGTCAGTAACCATCCTTCACCTATGGTGAAGGATGGTTACTGACAATCTTTTCCTTTCCTCTGTTAAAACAGAGAAAAAACACTGTATTTAATGGTTTCAGATGTGGAGAACAATGTACGGTAAGTGTGAAGTTCACAGAAAAGTTTTTCTAAACATATATTTCCTAGCCTTTCTCACACAAGGGAAAATTGGCTGGGGGGAATTGGGATATTGTTGGGTATAACTTTATGGAACCAAGAGGACAGTGGGTCGAAAAAGTTTGGGAATCACTGCTCTAGAATGTAGCAAACTATTTTTGTTTTCTGCTAATATAACTCATCGGCATGTATTTTACCACATATATTACATAAAAGTCTGGAAACATTAGGCCTTAACAACCGTACATACATCATATTACAGAAAACAGCCATACTAACACATATCACTTAGTCAAGAAGCACTTATTATCCTCATATCTATACAAACAGCATGTAAACAAGACAACTTTTTCTGCAGCTATGTCTTGATTTTGGTTTGGAATAGATTAGATACTTGCATAAATTGACTAGAGTAAGATCCACCAACATTATAATCTATAAATAAGTGTTTACAAATTCATGCACATTTAAATTCATATAGAGAATAATCTATATAAATAAGTCATTGCTGTTGTCAGTTTAGTTTTTATTTGAATTTTTTAAAAACTATGCAGTAAAAATATTTACTAACAAAATAAAAATCAGTATTATGTGAATAGTTATATACTATTCAATCAAATTATACATTATATATATATAATTTATAATTTTATGATATATTTTAAAATTTTTTTATTTTCACAAACTATTAGCGAGTATGTGGTGCAGCACCATTCAGTACTGATCCAGTAGCACAGAGAGAGAGAGATTTATGTGATTATTCAATTAAAATTACTAAAGAAATGGCCAATAATGGCACAGGTAAACTTAATTTTTCTTATAAAAATTAAAGTTTAAATATGAAAGGATAATTTTGATTATTAGAAAATTTAAGTTTTTAGGCTTTTATTTACAATTATTAAAATTTTTATTTTTTTTCTAATCTTAATGAATTTTTATTTTAAATGTGAATTATTAAAATATAGTAATATATAATAAGAAATTTAAATTGCTTATATTAATCATTAAAATTAGCATAATTGAAATCAGAGTATAAGTTTATATTTCATTAATTTTCTTTCAAATTAAAGAACTGTTAAAAGATTTTCTTATCATTTTTATTTCATTTTTTGATGAAAATGTTATTCCATTGTTAATTGATCTGTTTATTTTATATGCAATCTGACTATTTTTAAATATTAAATTTTGATTTAAAAAATTTTTGTTATTAATATTCTGTATGTAACATTCTTTGTATTGTATGATCATAAATAAAAAATTTCTATTTGCTACTGTCTAGAAAGAAAGATGTTTTAGTAGTCCAAATGCTTGGTTGCATTGGATTTACTAAATATCACTATTGAAATCATCTATATCTATACTAATATTATAAAGAGGTAATGTTTGTAAGTAAGTTTGGATGTAGTGGGTAATCTCCGAAACTACTCATCCAATTTCAAAAATTCTTTTACCAATATTTAGAATGGAACTTCAGAGTGAACATAGGCTGTATATTATTCCGTTAAACATTCATATAAATTAAAAGATATAATCTAGGTTAAGGCTTTTATGTTCAACAGATGGCGCTACGAGTACAACGCTCTAAGTTTGCTTTTCTGTGAGGCATTATGCTTTTCTGTGAACTAAAGCAGGTCTTCTTCTATCTATATAAATAAAAATGTAATGTTTGTTTGTTCCTACCGNAAATATTATTAAGTAAGTATAATACACTTATCTTATTAAAAATATTAATAAAATATTAATATGATTTTGATTATCCAGATATGGAATATTAGTGGATCCTATTCAAATACTTAAAATTTTTGTTCATCGTCCATCAAAGTCTCCTACAGTTCTTCTGTTGCTAGGTATGTAAAAAGTTATTAATGATGCATTTTATTTAAATTGTAGTTTCATCATTTAAAATTATGATTATTCTCCTAGTCTTTTTTAGTTAATTAAAATAAAACATTTTTGAAAAACTTTTGGAAATTATATACATCTTACTCAGATAATGCTAAATTTATAAATACAGTAGAACTTCACTAATTCATGCATACTGGGAGAAAATCTAGTTCAAATTAGTGAGGTTAAATGCATTTTGTATGGTTGAAAAGTATACTTTATTCAAAATCAATTTTGTTGTGCTGTATTTGTTATACTGCAGTTTGATAAATTTTTACAATAGTTTTGAAATGACAAGAATAATGATGCTAGTTTTGTAAAAATAGCATCATTATTCTTGTCATTTTAAACATATTTACTAATTTGAAAAGAAGTTAATTCATAAAATTTTTAAAAATATACTTAAATATAAAAATATAATAAGATGATAATATAGATATGAATTTGAACTCAAATTCATTTATATACAATCTATCTGTTGACAATTTTATTAAAGTTAGAGCTTTAATATACAGCAATGTTTCTCAACGGGGGCAATATTGCCCCCATGTGGGCGTTTTTCCACGTTGAAGGGGTGATTAGTAATAATTTATATTTTGGGGCGAAAAACGATTTTCTGGGTGATATAGTAAAACATTATAGTAAGAATAATTAGATATTTTATTCATTATATTGTACAATAATTAAACAAATAACATTATACTAGTCACTAGTCTATTCAATGCACTACAACTTTGGCGTTAGTCTTGGCTTTTGGCATCGGAATTTTGAAGTGACGGAGGTGATACTATGTTGGAGGGGCGATGATTCGTTACAGATTGAGAAACACTGATATACAGTATACACTATCCACTTGTGTTGTCCTAACTGTAAAGTATGATGGTCTAGGACTGTTTGTCATGGTTCAAGCTGGATCTCCTGGTTCCAGTGATAGAAAAGTTTAAAGCTATTAGCTATAATGACATTCATGACAACCATGCATTTCCAATATGGTGAAGGCCCACTTTTGTACTTACATGAGAAAATGAACGACTCCTCAACAAACCTGATTTTTGATTAAAGTCAGATGATCTCATTCACAAAGCATGTTCTATTGAAGAATAAGATTGTTGAGATGACTGCTGAAGAATTTGACTGGCCTGTGCAAAGTCCAGATATGAACCATATTGAACATCTTTTGTGATGAACTGGAATGTTGACTACAAGCCAGGCAACAATGTCCAATGTCAGTGACTGACCTGACTAATGTTCTATTGGAAGAATGGAAGACTATTCTTACAGCAATATTCCTTCATCTAGTGAAAAGCTTTCCCTGTAGAGTGGTATCATGATAGTAGCAAAAAGTTGACCATCCCCATATTAATTTTCATCCTACTTGAAGGAAACTGTCCATGACAGGTGTTCAAATAGATAATATCAGATGGTATAATATAAAATAGATAGATTTTCTATATAATTACATTTTACAATTGAAAATTATGTAATTAATCTTTTAATTATGTGTTTTAATTTACAGGACTAAATATATTTATTTTGGGATCTCTGTTGATTGAATTAATGATGGCTAAAGTAAGTAAAATCATTTTTTATTATTTTTTTTCAAGAATTTTAAAAAAATTTTATTTATTTCTACTGACATACTTATCTGAAGCTATATTTAACTTTAAAATGTATTAATCATGTTAGCAGTATTTAAAGTATGGTCATTGGATCAAATTTTAAAATACAAAAAGTATCTCCTCCTTTTTCTTTTCTATTGCATTTTGTTTTGATTTAGATTTTTAAAAAAAAACTGCCATTACTCTTCTTCCTCCTTCCACAGCATTATTCAACAGGTACCGTCACCTCAGAGGTAAACAATGTTACTTAGTTTAAAATGATAACTTATCATGTCATTCACTATAGAGGAACAGAGAGCTATGGTGTGATTTCTTTAGGCAGAAGAACAAAAACTGTCACAATCCATAACAAAGTGTTGAAAGTATATACTTTCAACAATTGTCCAAAATATTCAAATGAGCAAAGAGCCTATGCAATCAGCAATGATCTGGCTGTTCAGTTTCAGCTTTGGCAGAAAGGGAAATGGAAAAAATTGTAATCTATGGTTGGGAACTTTTGCAACAGCCATCTTGCCACTTTAACCTATAGTAGTGTTTAGTGACTGTGTATATTTGGTCCAATGAAAAAATTTCTCAGAAAGAACATATTTTAAACAAAGAAATAAGTTGCATAATTTTGAATAAAATACATTATCTAAAAGTGTAAAAGTTAAAAAAAGAATTACTTTTTGAAATACCCTTGAAGATGAAATTACAGGTATTCCTTACTTAATATTAGTAATCTGTTCCTGACATTAACCACAAGACTGTATAATTTTTCCCATACAAATTAATGAGAAATAATGTGCTACAATGTCAACCCAAAATTTTCAACTAATTTCTGAAATTATAACTAAAACATCTGTGTATAAGCTGCAAACTATCATATTAGAACATAAAATGATAAATATATTGCTTTCTGATCACCAAATAGTTAATATGATTAACAAATGGTTGCTTTGTATGCAGTAACATGTGCATTCTGCAAACCATACCACAAATATTGTTTACAGTACAACATGCAATTAATATGCATAAATAGGGAGATTTGTTTTAAAAAAGTGCAGATTTCAATAAAAACAAGTTATAAATGTCATTACATTCTTAACAATGTACTGGTACCTAACACTTGTAAATTGGAAAATTGATTAACTACTGTTGGTAATATCATGAAAGCATGTTTAAGCTTTATTATAGATGATGATGGCATCATATGACACTGTGGTGTCTTTTCCAGATCAGCTGTACTTGAGATGCATATTCTATTTGAGAGTCTGGGTGCTTTACAAAATATCTACATGTGATTTCTAATATTCAAACCAATTGTATTTGGAATTTAACTTTAGACTTCTTGCATGTATTGCATTGTTAAAAATACTGAAATGAGTTTTTGGAATGTAAATGCACAAATTTTTCTTACATAAACATTGGCTAAAAAGCATATCTGAGAGAAATGTACTGCACAGTAAATGAAATTTGTGTATGAAACACCAAAAGGCATTCTATCAAGAAAATGTTAAGTAGAGGATGCCTGTATTTCTATATTTTATTGTTTTTCTCTTTGTTAAAATTTTTAAGATTAGAAACCAATACAATATGTATTTTATATCATATTTAGTTAATTTCACATTGAACCTATTGTAAAAAGCAATTATTAATGTAATTTAATAACAACAGAAGTTCAATCTTTGTTGTGAGTATATTTACTACATTGATTTAAAACTATTAGTATTATGTATAATTATATATTATCTGATTAAAATTTGATTTTCATAATATAGTCCTCCTTTATAAATTAGAATATTGAAAATAATACTTAGATATATTCAAGGATTTATATTATGTAGTTAATTCTTAAATATTTTATCCAGGAAAAAATCAAAGAAGAAAAGGGAAGACTTATCACTGTTGCTCACTTATCGGCACTTATTGTGCTACCACCAATATTTGTATACATTTTGGATTGCCATCCAGGTATAATTTTATGTATTTAAACATCAATCAAAACCTTGACAATCTAGTAAATAATTTAATGAAAAATTTGACAAACATTTTCAATCTTACACAAGATCTGCTTTAGGTCAACAACATTGAAAGATCAAAAATGTTCGTTGAATTTTACATTAAATTATTTACTGGGTTTTCAAGGTTTTGGTTGATGTACTTATTGTTCCAGTTATCAGGAGGAAGTTAATTTCATTATTCATTATTTTATAAATTCATTATCATCATACACCATTAATGAATTTAGGCCATGTTGACTCATTTCAGTCTCAACTAGACAGGATCTAGGAGTTGTTTTAGTGGATGTCCTGGTTGTCTTTGTCCTCATGGATGATACTGTAAAACTGCATTAGGTATCTTACCTAGTAGCATTCAAGATACATGTTGAAGCCATTTTTCTCTACGTGTGGAGAGTTTTTCAATTAATGGTTGTGTGAGGATAACCAGGGATAGTATATATTGTGTCTACCTCTTACTGGCAACAGATCTGTAAGATCTGTCCACTGAGTTGTAGGATGGCATTAATTATGTGGTCATTAAAGTTTGGGAGATAGGCGATCCTGAGATTGTCCTCTCCATTGTCAGGATTCCCGGCACCAGTTAAACTATTGTTCCGCGGTTTAACTCTTATTCAATTATTAGTGGAAAAATTTAAGTAGAAGGGCTATTTCTGCGAGTGAGGAGGATATGTAGGATATATTTCAGAGTCATGGCCCAATTAATTAAAACAAACAAGATTTAATAAAAGAAAAGTAAAATACAACAATACAATATTGCGAGAATAATAATTCTAATCTATTCTGTTCACGTGAGAGAGAGCTTACAATATTAGATTTATACTACCTTAACTCATATAGCATCTGTAATCTTCTGTAGAGGAGGACAGGAGATGGAGAATGAATGGAGGATCATCTTCTCTTATGAAGGTGCACAACATTAAAATATTGAGATGGAGACTGTTTTTTATGGCAGCAGACTGCCTGGAGTTATGTGGCAATATCTGTCATGAGAACTGCCTCCTATGGCATCTCAGGGTCTTCGAGAACTGTCCTTCTATGTGGCAATATCAATTATTATGAACTGCCCCAAATGGTGGGAAAATCTTTTTTTAGTTCCTTCTTTGGCCAATCTAATCCAAGACACACACAAGATGTGTAACGAGTGCAGAAAGAGTAAACAGACATATGGCCATCAGAATTATAGATAAGGCCGTATGGGAAAGGATGTTGATTTCTCTTTTCTCCAAAAATGATGAATGTAACTTCCTTTCTTGATAATAATATTTAGAAAAATATATTTTCTTGTAATAATTAATCTAACAAATCCCAATTTTCACAGTTGCATATTGAGTTCTTCCAAAATGTCCTTATTTTTTCAGTGCTCCAGTAGTGTATATCCAACTGTTCAGCACATAAACCTCATTTCAGCTGCCTGTAATCTGTTAATATCTTTCTTCTTTAGGGCCCAGATTTCACTTCCATACAAAAGAGTTGGAAGAGCCAGAGTTTTATATAATTTTAGTCTGGAATGTTTTTGTACAAGGTGGCAACAAGTGCATCCAACAATGTTAAAAATTCTTAAAAATAGAAAAACATTACAAAATCAGATTAGTAAATGATAGAATAATAGTTCTGTAAACATTTTTATATTACTAAACTATAACATTGTGCATTAAACTTTTCTGGAATTTTACTTTCAAGGTTCAGAGGTGTGCATTTTTTAGGATATAATATATTCCAGTCATACAGTGTTTGAACTATAACTTAATATCCTAGGATAAAAGTATGGTATTTAATAAAATATTTAGATTTGTAAATGAATTTTTAAGAAATCTTAAACAGAGTTATTGAAAAATACTATTCTATTTTTCAAATTGTTTCATCCACCTGATCTAGTTAAGAACTGTTAGAACAGCCAAGTATTTATATGCTGAAAGTTTTATAAGCCATGAAACATATACTCTGTATCTGTTGTTATCAGTTCATGATAAATGAATAAATAAAATAGTGAACTCATTTATTGGTCTTATTCTCAAAACTGCATGCCCTTTGTCCATTTTGTTTACTAAACTGTGGCATAGGAGTGGTCTTCTATGTCAATATTTATCAACTTTGCATGAGTACTTTTATCTCTTGTAATTCCCTTTGCTTGAGAGCAAATTTTTTTGGAATTATATATTAAAATATTTAATAACAATTAATCCCAACAATGTCAATAAACTTTTTTAGTAGTTTTTATATACATAGCTAAATATATATATTAAATCCCAACAATGTTAATAAACTGAAATGCTATATATTCCGTGGATGAATCTTCACACACAAATTTTCACTCCTTAGATTTCATTGAGAAGTCCAAGGTAGTCTTTAGAACGTATGAATTAGATTGGCATATATTTTGTCACCTTCTCTATGTCCTCAGTAAATGTGCTCTTCTTTGTTCAGTGATCTCTTCATTCAGCTCTGTGGATTTGCATTCCAGACAAAATAAAGTCCATCAAGAAGAAAAAAAGAAAGATGTAATTCCCTCATTTGATTTGTTCTTATGTCCTTTCGAATTGTCACAAACATCTTTCCCCCAATCAGTATGCTCCACAAAGATGGCCTGGTTGACCTTGATCCTCTTTGAATGCACACCTGGCAAACTGAGACCATTTTCACCTCCAGTAATAGTGTTTGAATGAGGCATAATAACTGCTCAGGATGGAAAGAGAAAAGAAAAAATAAAAAACAAACATGAAATGGGAGTGCCACACTCTAAATAGATGCACAACATTCAAAGAGATAAAATACCAATGTAAATCTCTTACGGGTTTGGCATTATGGTTCTATACTATTTCTGTCATTCAGGAGATATTACAAATGTTTAGTTTTTCTTAGCTTCTAAGATTTATTTAGGAAATACAGTGGGTGATCGGTTAACGAACATAATCTGTTCCAAGACTTTTTTACTATCCGAATTGTTCGTTAACCGATTATCGATTTACCATAGGTTTTAATGGGAATTTAATTTGTTCTGGAGACCCCCAAAAATAAAAAAATATATACTTTCTTACTATGTTTATTTATATGTAATAATAAAAATACATACATACATAGTCTTGCATTTTTATTAGTCATGTTTTTTCCATTTGAAAAGGTTAAAGAATCTGTCTAATATCGATTGCTTTTCTCTCTTCTTCAGGATTTTTCATAAGTAATTAATAGCATTGCAATTGTAGAAATCCCCAAGCCTCAACCTGGTTTGGATGCGATTCTAAGATCGTTGTTCTGACATCCTCCCACTTCTTCTTCAAAGGATTTTTAATAACAGATATTGGCATTAATTTTTTTTTTTCAGAAGAAAATATATCTTGTTGAATTTCTTGGTGTTCCATTATGAACTCTTCGACGTTCTTTATTTCTCAGATGTGATTTTTTTTTTTTTTACTCCTTTAGCTGCTTGAGTCTTCTTGATTATACAGTATTTTTCTTAAATAAGATTGAACTGCGACCTACTGTAGACCTGTTCACACCATACTTCCCAGCAACATTAGGCATCTTCTGCCCAATCTCTATCTTTGCTATTATACTCTCACCTTTCGAAAAGAAAAACAGACGCAAAACTTAACGAGTCCCTACCCAACAGTCTCGCAATTACATAAAAGAATTGTTTTGTCAGAAAAATAAAAGGCTGGAATTACAAGGGAGAGTTTCAAAGTTCAGAGGAATACTATCCAATCGGTATATACCAGCTTGAGTGTCAATGTTGACGTCTCTCACACTCCGAAAAGTTTCGAATTGTTGCCCAAAGATAAAGGAAGACCAATCGGTATTCATTATTTTATGTCGCTTCTTCTTGTGTTTGTTCTGTGGGGTGTTCATTAACCAATCACCCACTGTATATATAACAGTGGCGTGCTGTCCGTGGAAGCTGTGGAAGCATCACTTCTCTTGTATTTTCAAAAATATAAATACCTATTGTGTGATTATTTTCATATTTTAATGTACTTTGAATTCATTAAAATTAATATTTTATTATAACCGCATTATGTATCTTATTACAAATATCTATACATGTAAAAAACAATGGTAACATTGCTATTGTATATTTCAATATAAATTTGTATGCATACTGTATTCCCAATGGAAGCGCTGTATTGTCAAATATGGGCCAGCTTTCACTGCAAAAAAAATATCTGAATCGTGTGAAGCAGCCAGATTGTACGATTATTTGTGCATGCGCTTTACAGAGCATCAATCTCACATGGTTTAGCTGGTGGATGCTACACACCAAAATATCATATAATGCTTCCAATGATTCTATCCAGGACCATCAAGCTTCCCTATCATCAAATGTCACCACACGCCACTGATGTAGGAAATCTAAAAATTTCCTTATATACTTATGTCCTATTCTTTTATGGTAATCTTAAACTCTTTCTCTCTAAAAAGAAGCATCCATAAATCAACCAGCAGTTTGACATAGTTCTGTCAATGTAATCCTGGTTGAGATCATTAGGATATTTATCATGGATCTCCTCCAGTCTGATAATGTCTGTACATATTGTGTAGGTTTAATGGTGTACTGATTTTGTCTGCAAGAGTTACTGCTTTATGCAGTTGTGATGTATCTTGTTTTCTGTAAAAAAATTCAGTGTCTCTGTAATGAAGATTTACTATAATTTTTGTACTGTTCTCTAAATTATTAATTCTTAACTATTTGATAATTTATTTCATTCAAGTTATCTTATATTGTTTTTATAGTTGCAGCCTCGATATTGATGGGAGAAGTTAGCATAATATTTCTTAAATTAGTTTCTTATCATATGGTTAATTATTGGTGCAGAAAAAGCCAGAAGACAATCACTAACCGCACACGTGGTCGATCATACACTGCAGTTGGTGGTTAGTGTGCTTTCATTAAATAATAACTGTTTAGGTTTTTTAAATTTTAACATTTTTGATAACATAATCTTTTTATAATTTTTACTTTATATTAGAAAGCATAGATTATTTAAATGGTGATTCTTCTGATTCAAAGTCTTCGTTAGTACATTATCCAGATAATTTAACAGTTAAAGGTAAAAATCTTATAATTTATTTAAATATTGTTTTTAATTTATAAATTTTTAATTTTTTTTTGTTTTGTAGAACTACAAAGCATAATTTATATTAATTTTTTTATAGATTTATATTACTTCATGTTTGCTCCTACTTTGTGTTACGAACTCAATTTTCCTCGTTCTGATCGTATTCGCAAAAGATTTTTGATTAAAAGGTTGTTAGAAATGGTAAGTTGTACATTTAAAAATTTATTTGATTTTAAATTATTTGTGATTTATTATAATTAGTTTTATTTAAAGAAAAATCGAAATTTTAAAAGATTACTAATGAATGAATTTTGATGAATACATAAAAGGCATAGTTAAGATAAAATTCTAAATTAAGAGAGTTTTTTTATTTTTATAATTACATGCATGATATTGAATCCTTTTGACATTCTTGACTTCAGTTATTTAGATTCAAAAATAATATGTATATATTAAATTTATTATTACTGTTGTGAGAACCAAGGGGGTATAGTGCCGAGCTTCTCCCCACTTATTGACTTCTTTGTCAGGGTATTTAAGAATATTTAATATATATAATGTCAGGCTTATCTGCTAGTTCTGAATAAATTAATCAATTTTAGACTGAATAAATATAAAAATTTTGTTCAATTTGATATCTACAAATGTAAATATGTAATTTATTATATAATTTAAAAATTTTTTAATTTCTGTGTACAGTCTTCTTATCTTACATTTTATAGTTTTTGTGCACTTCTATTGCTTGAAAAATAATTAATAGATTTTCACAAACATATTCTTATGATATAAGACAATAATAACTTGCATAAACTTATTTCAAGGTAATGTTTTTTAAATTACTGAACTTTTGAAAATATTAGCAGAAAGTTTGTGACTTTCCACAACTATTATAAATAAATATTTATAATAGAGCAGCTTGAAATTCTAAATACAGATAAAATTTTCAGCATTTCAAATAGTATCACCTGGTTTTAGGTTAATTTAGAAAAAAATTATTTGTGTATAAAAAAATTTTTAAGAACAAAACTTTGTAGGAAAAGGAATTGGGAAGGCTTTATGCATTAAAAGATTACTTGTTCAAGACAGAACATCCAAATTATTATTAAAACACTCGGTAATCTAGTTCCACTTTTCCAACTATCAGATATCATCATCATGGAATATATTGGGGTGATAACAAGAAACCTTCGTGTAACAGAACATTAATATTTTGTACAATTACATAAAAAAGACAAAGAACATGGCAAAAATGGTTGTAGATGATAATTTTGTACTCATTGAATGACATTTAGTAACTTTAATAGCTTTAATAAAGTTATTAAAATTAGAGGGACAATATTCTTAAATTGTACCGGTACCTTAGTTTTTAATAGATGATAATTTCTTTTAAAAAATTTCATTAAGCTCAAAAATTAAATAAAATTAGGTAATTATAAATTAATTAGAATTGCAACATCATTTTTGGAATATTCTTTCTTTTGTTTGATTTGAAACTAAAATTATATTAATGGAACTGTTTTTGGTTGTTAAATTTGGTTGTAAAACTTTTTTATGTTCAATTTGAAACTAATAGTTAAAGAAAAGTTCATTTTATGTCTATTTTTGTGTTTTATGGTTAATTATGACTAAAATGTTACTCTTGATATTAAAACTGTGTTTTACTAAAATACAATCCAAAAATAAACCCAAGTTTTTATGACTTCTAGAAGATAGCTAGATGATAGAAAGTAGCTCCTTATACTTACACAGTCAAAATTTTAAAAAAGCAGGGTTCTCTAAAATTTAAGTTGGAAAGATTTTATAGGGGAAGAAATTTAATTTTTATCCTACCTCATGTTTGTATATTGAATAATATTTTCCATATTTTTAGTAAATTTTTAATATGCAGATTTTTTCTTTTNTTTTTGTTATTAATATTCTGTATGTAACATTCTTTGTATTGTATGATCATAAATAAAAAATTTCTATTTGCTACTGTCTAGAAAGAAAGATGTTTTAGTAGTCCAAATGCTTGGTTGCATTGGATTTACTAAATATCACTATTGAAATCATCTATATCTATACTAATATTATAAAGAGGTAATGTTTGTAAGTAAGTTTGGATGTAGTGGGTAATCTCCGAAACTACTCATCCAATTTCAAAAATTCTTTTACCAATATTTAGAATGGAACTTCAGAGTGAACATAGGCTGTATATTATTCCGTTAAACATTCATATAAATTAAAAGATATAATCTAGGTTAAGGCTTTTATGTTCAACAGATGGCGCTACGAGTACAACGCTCTAAGTTTGCTTTTCTGTGAGGCATTATGCTTTTCTGTGAACTAAAGCAGGTCTTCTTCTATCTATATAAATAAAAATGTAATGTTTGTTTGTTCCTACCGATTCCTTTGAAATTTTGACACACTGCTGCATTTGAATACGCACATGTTTTTATATAATATACGTGTCGAAATTCACCCCACTGGGGGAGATGGACAGGATTAAGGCTTACCGTGAAGAACTTGGCTTCTATTATACTATTTTAGATGCGGTTTTTTGTGTTTTTGATTGCATTTTAATAGGGTACATCAAGAGAATGTACACTAAGAAGTGATTTTTTGAAAAATTTCCCCCCACGGGGGAAGTGTTATACATTTATAATAGATACATTTTGAGCCACAACAACACGTGGTGGGGTCTGCTAATTTGAAATATAGAGAGATAGGTTTGTGCCCTAAACCAAGTTGAACTTCCAGATATCCAGTTTGCCTGAATACAATGATCATTCTTTTGAGAGCTTGTGGAGTCAATGATCCTTGGTGTAAGTGTTATGATGACAAAATTTCCAAAGTTCTGCTGCAACATTTTCATTGTTTAATAAAACACAAAAAAGGCACATTCTGGCAAAATGATGGCCATCATAGATAAGAATACTATTGAAAAATTGTGGCATCTTGTATACCCAGAATTTGGCTATAACATATGAGCTTATGCAAAAGAAACTGCTTGCAGTGCAAAAAGTGCCATTGTGGTGAGTTTTAGTATATGGAAGAAAAAGGAAAAATAAAGTGAGAAATAGTAAATAAGTTTCTAGTTCATCTCTGTTTTTAATTCTATCGAAATAGGATTTAAAAAAATTGAATTTCACTCGTATTTCTTAAAAGATTTTTTAAAGAAAATTTTTTTTGCAATTTATTAGTTTTAATGATCATTGTGTTCAGGCAAAATGGATATCTGGAAGTTCAACTTGGTTTAGGGCATAAACCTATCTCTTTATAAGTCATTGAATATGTTACTATAGTATGTTGTTGAACAGCCATGAATAATATTGCAGGCTTCAGTAGTGTACATGCAGTATCAAGGCAGTAGGACATTATAGCATAATGTGAAAGGTACTGGGAAAGTTAGTGCATTGTTATCTGTATAAGATCAGCACAACCAACAGTTGCTTACTGCTCAACAGAGAAACTTGACTGATCTTTGCAGTGACCTTTCTTGCCTGACCTTGAAAGTGGGTGTGTTGTGGCCATGGAAGATACTGTGGAGCAATGAGATACAGTTTTATCTCAGGAACAGTTAACACCTGTAACTGTCACATTGCACCACAGAATATCTTCATGATTTTCAGCAAATTCTACTGTACTTGGCTAAAGTCAGTCTGGCATGGATTCAGAGCCATATTTATCTTGAGACTATTCTTCAAAGAAACTAGTCCTAGTGAGCCTGTAACATTTTCTATGATGGTCCAAAGATACTGAGAGATGTTCAACACTTTTATCATATCCAACTATGAGCAACACAGCCTTGAGTCAACCACTTTCATGCAAGATCTCTATCTTGCATCTCCACTGGTAAGTGGATGTTGTGTATAGAAGTTTCTGCAGCAATATTTTACCAATAACAGTGATTATTCATACATATCCTATTTCTGGTTGCCTCATTCTCTTGATGGTAATTGTATGGGTTTTGATTATAGGGACACTTAAACAATGTGGTTCATTGAAGACATTTTGCAAATTAGGCAGCATTGAAAGATAGTATCACACTGCATTTGAGAAGAATCAGAGGATCAATTATGGTTGACCATTGAATACACTGCCTTCGGAATTTACACCTTCAGAGTGGGAATCGCATTGCATTGTATTCCTTAGTTTGCTAAGGTTTCTATATAGTACAAGTACCTTATATAAATAAAATATTTGTTTTAGTGCTAAAAGTGTCTTAGTGATGAGTTTTAATGGAAATGTGACTGTACTAGATTTGGTTTCATTTGTACTACTAAATATCTCTAGACAGTGTTTAATAGGGATTCTTTAATTATGATTAATCACCCAGTATATTTATAAAAAAGAGGAAAAAAAAATCAAATTCTGAAAGAGAAAAATAAAAGGGCTCCAGAAAAGTTACCAGCAATTTAAATTTACAATTGCTGGATTTTTAAACAATATTTATACTAATTTTTAATTAATTGTATTATGGACTTGGCCTAAAGATGGGCAGTTATAGCATTATCATGTGTTAAGATTAAAGGTTAGAAATTCATTTTGAATTTAAATAATTCAGAAAATTTTGAAAGAAAATGATCAACCTAGAACAAGACTTGAAGTTACAACTTCTGCTTACTATATAGATGCATTATCATTTTCACTATTCAGATTTCCATTTGATGTTTACTTCTAGACATGTATTAATCTCTATGATTACAAAGTTCTAATTATGTGGTTCTAATTAGACAGGTTAATTTCTATATGCAGGCTATGTAATCTTTTAATTTATTACCAGATTAATTGCTACATTAATGATGATCTTAAAATAAACATCATCATTCTCCATCAGTAGAGGAAATTACCCTCCATGGCACTTAGTCAACTTTGAACAGCTGATAGTGGTGGTAGTAAAATCACCTTTCTTTAGTCTAAATTACATAATATAATATAATTTAAAAACTAGCATAAATGTAGTCTGAAAAATTAGCAATTTGGATATAAGCTTGATTAAACTGGATTTCAGTTAGATAATTAAATAATAACTGTCAATAGATAGCTGTAAGCATAATATGTAGCTATAAGTGTGTTGTTACTAATAATAATGTTTCTACATTTTAAAAACATTTTTGTCCAACCATCATCATTGTACTAATTTTTATTTTAGACAAAACTTTTTTAACAAAATGTTTATTTCCAAATTTGAACATTCAAACTGTAATTAAATTCTTTAAGAATAAAGAAAAAATTCAAAAATATAAAAGGAGTTTTATTTTCAATTATTACTATTTCCAATTTATTTGGTATCTTGTATCATTTCAATTTATACAATTATATGTTTTATGATATGTTATTTTTTGATTTAACAGAAGTTATAATTTTACATTTAACATTTCATAACAAATCATTATCAGGCAATTATTAACATGACAATGACATATAACTTCAAAATCTTTAACTAATTTTTTGAATAAATTGTACTGGCATGTTTCAAATCTTTCTATTATGAAATTACATGCCTTCTGTAAATTTAAATTTTATATACCGTATCAGAATTAAAATACTATACAGTCAAGTTTTCATGTTAAATTGCCTATTAGATGAAAAAAAGTGATTAAATACCATATTTCATTGATTCTAAAATGAATCATGATTTTGAAAGAAATCAAAAGAATGAAAGGATAAAAAAAAATGAACAAAATCAGTTTTATTTAAGTTCAAACTCCTCAGAAGATTGGAACATATTACAACAAAATAATGTACTTTGATGAACCTTAAATAAATTCCAGTTAAGAGAAGTTTAATGCAAATAAACATGGACAAACATTTTTGATCTTTGCAAGAGATCTTTATCAGGTCTGACATTCTAATTTAGAGTGTGAGGAAAAGAACATGTTACATAATGTGAAGTTTTGAAATAAAGGAAAAGTTTTAAAATTAGTTTTAAATAAAGTTTTGGTTCAATCAGCTCATTTGCTGGAGAAAATGTATTGAAGATGATCAAAGATCTAGATCAGTGTTTCTCAACCAGGGATCATGTGACCTCCAGGCTACAGAACATTTCAAAGGAACCACAGAATAAAAATCAACTTTTGAGAGCCAAAGAAAACACTAGAGAGGCCACAGAGTAAAATATTAAAATTACTGTATGTGAAAATGATTAAAGTTTAATAAGTAAATTATTAAAATATGTTAGAACATTTATTTTTGTATTTTATTTAGTTTTGTTGTCTGACAATATACATACATTTGTTTCTTGTAAATGATCTTTCCTATGTAGCAAAGCAAGTAATTTTCATTTTCTTTTTCAAAGGATGTTTGCTATTAAAATAAGCTTATTTCATGTTGATGTATAGAGTATATATACTGTGAAATTTCTGAGGATGATATTGAATCCATGTAATAGTATATATATATGAATTTGATTGCTTTAATAATTACTTAAACTAAAGTACACATATTTAAAACAAAAATGAAACAAAATTGAAGAGAAATAATAAAAATTAACATATATCATTTTAAAGAAATGAGGCTGTGTCAGCATTAAAAAAGCTGTGAGTGATTGCCTTATTGCCACCTTTTGAATCTACTACTGAAAAATTTGTTTAAAAAAAATGGCATTTTAATTTTTCTAGTCAGAAGAATAACAACATTTTATCATTTTTGAAAGAATTGCTAACATCTGAATAAAATGTTCTAAAAGATCACAAGATAACTTTTAAAATGTTGTTATTTTACAATAAATTCAAATGGAGATTTCCACCATTTGAAAATTCAAATTAGAAAGGATTGTGACTGATTCTTGGAATAATAAAAATGTTGTTGTTTTTAAGCCATATATTAGCTTATAGTTATTGTCAGGTGTGTATTGAAACACTAAAGAAGGAAAAAATAAACCAATAATAAGAAAAATTTAAATGATAATATATCATTACATAAAGTCTATTTTATGATATCTTGTATAATAAAATGACATCATAACTTCAACATCCTGTTTATAATTCATATTTGACTACAAGTATTTTTTCTACAGATCAATGAAAAAATATTCATTTAAGCATAGATTTTTTGGAAATGAAGAAAATTAAAGTTGCAATAACCATCTGGTTAGAGAAACAAGATAAAATAAATTTGTTCTGGCGGTATCTATTCTTTAATTTTAAAATAAAAAAAGTATTAAGATGTGAATAAATTACATTAAGGAATAAATTTATTTGCACAGTAATAAATCAATTGTTCAGCTTCCAGAAATCTGGAATTGCTAGAAAACTGGCTAGTTTTGAATTTGGTGCTGTAAAGCACAGCTGTAGTTTGCCATGTAACTGCTTTGTTTTGGTCTCCATGGCATGTGTGTTGCATGATGCCAGTTTTATTATGTTCTTTATTTTTCTTCATTTAATTTTTATCCCAGATATACTTTACATTGTCTTCTATGTTTTCAGAGGATTAATAATGATCAGATAAACCTGCTTAGAATTGTATTAATTTGTATCTGTTTAATACAGTTTCATTCTTGATTTTCCATTGTTTTTTATAATTTAAGTATATATTTAACCTATGTCCAAGAAACCTGAAAATCCAGAAATCTGAATCACTTCTGGTTCCAAGTTTGCCAGATTATTGATCCAGTACTGTATATAAATTATAACTTTTCTAGTGCCCTTGTAATTATTTTATTACTAACATTCTGTAAATGTTGTTTTTGAATAACAAAGTATATAATGAATGAACTATGTCATTTATATTAATCTATATTATATTATATTATATTATTGAAAATATTTTTATATATTAGATATTTATAATTTCATATATATAATATCTATTTAATGATCAATATGGCTTACTTTCAATAATGTTAATTTTCATTTATGTAATAAATTTCTCTTATCATAAGTGTGTTTTCCTCAAGAAAATAAATATCAACAAGATATATATCTGATCCTTTATTTGAATTACAGTTCAAATATTTTATGTGGAAATGTTTTATCTTTGTAGAAGATTAGAATATCCTAATTTCAGGAATATATTAGCATAGTTGGAATTAAAAAAATATATTTTCTATAAATTTGGATTTTTTAATTATTAATTAATTATCATCTAATATTATAATCAATATTATAAAAACAATCAAGGCCTATTTTTGCATGATGAAATCTTAAAAATTCTTTTTTACTGAAAGTTCTGTTAAATTTTAGCAATATCTGTATCAAATATTGTAAAAAATTAATTATTGGACTTTTGTAGACTTTTTAGGCAATTTTAATTATTTAAGTAAGTCATTCAATAATAATTTTTTATTATTTTGTTTTTAGGTCTCTTTCAGAAATTTCTTGATTGATATGCAAATTTGATATTGTTTTAGTTGGATTTTTCTTTTAAAAAGTAAATTTGACATTATAGATTTGTGGATTCAATATAATGATCCATTTCTAATATTTATATTAAGAACTATATAGCTTAAAATATAGTTTAAGAACTTTGGAAATCAGATTAAGATACACATTATCATCTCTTATTGATTAAATGGAATTATTTTTGTCATTTCTAAATGTGAAAAATGTTTTGAATTTGTGCATAATCTTAAGGTAGATTTATATTGAATCAGTACAAAGATTATATTTTGTAGGATTTTAATATGTGAAATCACTGTGATATTCAGTCAAATGTCTTCTTATAATCAAAGTATTTGTATAAATGTTGCTGCATCATTTATAGGCTTATTGAAGAAGTGCAGATCCATTAACAAGTGCTCCTTTCTCTTCTATGAATTTCTATGACATCTTTGGCATCTTTTCAGCTATTATGTGAGTATGTTTTGTTGGCAGTGAATGTTAAAATATTTTCAGATATAGGAAAACATAATTTTGGTATATGTTCTGTTTTTAATAATGCAATAAATGATAGATTTAATTGGGAAAATAATAAAGTTTTGGCATGATGTGTTTAACGTGTGAATGAATGTAGGTATGTTTATCAATATATTAATGATATGAGTTCAATATTTTGAAATAATATTTACATACATCTTTTTGAAAAATAATGTTTTAGGCAAAATTCATTTCTACTTAGTGAAGAAGTTCATAATGTAATTCAATAAAGACTAACTTTTAATAAAATTATCAAATATATTATGAAATGAGGTTTATTTTAATTTATAAATTTTATTCTGTTTTTTCATACACAAGGTTTTAATATATTTTTTTATTAGATTATTTTGGATTCAACTTTTATTGTTATATTAAAATTGACTCAATATTTACAAATAAAAAATAATTTAGTTTTTTTAATTTCTTTGTTTTCTTTAATTTATGAAATGAATTTCAATTGTCAAAATAGAATTTCCCCCTCTCTAGTTTGTGAGTTTGAGAATTTCATTTATTATAAATCTTTTATTTAATTAAATTTTCATGATTATTTATTATAAATTATTAAGAAAACAATGTTTTCATTCTAGTTTCATTTTTGCTTAATATATTTGAAAAAATTAATAGTGTTGAATTGATATAAATATCAAAAACTATATAATAATTTTTTTATTTTAAACTAATTAAAATGATTTTTTTATTGATGCATAAATTTAACTAGTCAATCTGATTTTTTTAAGATTGTACCAAATGTATTATTTATGTGATATTTAGATTTATCTCTCAACTTTTGATAAACTTTGCTGGAAATTTATTACATATAAGGTTATGATAACTGTCAAGTTTTGTAGAATGAAGTAAAGCTTTTAAAATATGTGGAAAACTCAACATTTCTATTCTCTTTCATGACTTTATAATATCTTCTACACTCATAAACAAACCTATATATAACTTTAATAATATTTTATTCATTTTATTCTATGCTCTGAATTAATTTTCTGCTTTCTAATATTATTATAATAATTTTNCATATATATAATATCTATTTAATGATCAATATGGCTTACTTTCAATAATGTTAATTTTCATTTATGTAATAAATTTCTCTTATCATAAGTGTGTTTTCCTCAAGAAAATAAATATCAACAAGATATATATCTGATCCTTTATTTGAATTACAGTTCAAATATTTTATGTGGAAATGTTTTATCTTTGTAGAAGATTAGAATATCCTAATTTCAGGAATATATTAGCATAGTTGGAATTAAAAAAATATATTTTCTATAAATTTGGATTTTTTAATTATTAATTAATTATCATCTAATATTATAATCAATATTATAAAAACAATCAAGGCCTATTTTTGCATGATGAAATCTTAAAAATTCTTTTTTACTGAAAGTTCTGTTAAATTTTAGCAATATCTGTATCAAATATTGTAAAAAATTAATTATTGGACTTTTGTAGACTTTTTAGGCAATTTTAATTATTTAAGTAAGTCATTCAATAATAATTTTTTATTATTTTGTTTTTAGGTCTCTTTCAGAAATCTCTTGATTGATATGCAAATTTGATATTGTTTTAGTTGGATTTTTCTTTTAAAAAGTAAATTTGACATTATAGATTTGTGGATTCAATATAATGATCCATTTCTAATATTTATATTAAGAACTATATAGCTTAAAATATAGTTTAAGAACTTTGGAAATCAGATTAAGATACACATTATCATCTCTTATTGATTAAATGGAATTATTTTTGTCATTTCTAAATGTGAAAAATGTTTTGAATTTGTGCATAATCTTAAGGTAGATTTATATTGAATCAGTACAAAGATTATATTTTGTAGGATTTTAATATGTGAAATCACTGTGATATTCAGTCAAATGTCTTCTTATAATCAAAGTATTTGTATAAATGTTGCTGCATCATTTATAGGCTTATTGAAGAAGTGCAGATCCATTAACAAGTGCTCCTTTCTCTTCTATGAATTTCTATGACATCTTTGGCATCTTTTCAGCTATTATGTGAGTATGTTTTGTTGGCAGTGAATGTTAAAATATTTTCAGATATAGGAAAACATAATTTTGGTATATGTTCTGTTTTTAATAATGCAATAAATGATAGATTTAATTGGGAAAATAATAAAGTTTTGGCATGATGTGTTTAACGTGTGAATGAATGTAGGTATGTTTATCAATATATTAATGATATGAGTTCAATATTTTGAAATAATATTTACATACATCTTTTTGAAAAATAATGTTTTAGGCAAAATTCATTTCTACTTAGTGAAGAAGTTCATAATGTAATTCAATAAAGACTAACTTTTAATAAAATTATCAAATATATTATGAAATGAGGTTTATTTTAATTTATAAATTTTATTCTGTTTTTTCATACACAAGGTTTTAATATATTTTTTTATTAGATTATTTTGGATTCAACTTTTATTGTTATATTAAAATTGACTCAATATTTACAAATAAAAAATAATTTAGTTTTTTTAATTTCTTTGTTTTCTTTAATTTATGAAATGAATTTCAATTGTCAAAATAGAATTTCCCCCTCTCTAGTTTGTGAGTTTGAGAATTTCATTTATTATAAATCTTTTATTTAATTAAATTTTCATGATTATTTATTATAAATTATTAAGAAAACAATGTTTTCATTCTAGTTTCATTTTTGCTTAATATATTTGAAAAAATTAATAGTGTTGAATTGATATAAATATCAAAAACTATATAATAATTTTTTTATTTTAAACTAATTAAAATGATTTTTTTATTGATGCATAAATTTAACTAGTCAATCTGATTTTTTTAAGATTGTACCAAATGTATTATTTATGTGATATTTAGATTTATCTCTCAACTTTTGATAAACTTTGCTGGAAATTTATTACATATAAGGTTATGATAACTGTCAAGTTTTGTAGAATGAAGTAAAGCTTTTAAAATATGTGGAAAACTCAACATTTCTATTCTCTTTCATGACTTTATAATATCTTCTACACTCATAAACAAACCTATATATAACTTTAATAATATTTTATTCATTTTATTCTATGCTCTGAATTAATTTTCTGCTTTCTAATATTATTATAATAATTAATTTACATAGATTAATTCAAAAATATTTTTTGATAATAATGTAGCTACTGTTATTTTAAACATTAAAATTAACACTGCAATTCCTGTGGAAAGATATTTTATTTTTACAAATATATATTTTACAAATTATTCACCTCCAATAACCTCTGCTTGTCTTATAAACTCCTTTATTTTGTAATGTACTACATAGTTATATGCATTGATTACTTTATTCCATTATAAGTACATAATGCATTTTGGATTTTTTTTACTTAGTCCCTTCTTAGTTGCACTATTAAAACCTTCCTCTATTATAAATAAATATTTATAATAGAGCAGCTTGAAATTCTAAATACAGATAAAATTTTCAGCATTTCAAATAGTATCACCTGGTTTTAGGTTAATTTAGAAAAAAATTATTTGTGTATAAAAAAATTTTTAAGAACAAAACTTTGTAGGAAAAGGAATTGGGAAGGCTTTATGCATTAAAAGATTACTTGTTCAAGACAGAACATCCAAATTATTATTAAAACACTCGGTAATCTAGTTCCACTTTTCCAACTATCAGATATCATCATCATGGAATATATTGGGGTGATAACAAGAAACCTTCGTGTAACAGAACATTAATATTTTGTACAATTACATAAAAAAGACAAAGAACATGGCAAAAATGGTTGTAGATGATAATTTTGTACTCATTGAATGACATTTAGTAACTTTAATAGCTTTAATAAAGTTATTAAAATTAGAGGGACAATATTCTTAAATTGTACCGGTACCTTAGTTTTTAATAGATGATAATTTCTTTTAAAAAATTTCATTAAGCTCAAAAATTAAATAAAATTAGGTAATTATAAATTAATTAGAATTGCAACATCATTTTTGGAATATTCTTTCTTTTGTTTGATTTGAAACTAAAATTATATTAATGGAACTGTTTTTGGTTGTTAAATTTGGTTGTAAAACTTTTTTATGTTCAATTTGAAACTAATAGTTAAAGAAAAGTTCATTTTATGTCTATTTTTGTGTTTTATGGTTAATTATGACTAAAATGTTACTCTTGATATTAAAACTGTGTTTTACTAAAATACAATCCAAAAATAAACCCAAGTTTTTATGACTTCTAGAAGATAGCTAGATGATAGAAAGTAGCTCCTTATACTTACACAGTCAAAATTTTAAAAAAGCAGGGTTCTCTAAAATTTAAGTTGGAAAGATTTTATAGGGGAAGAAATTTAATTTTTATCCTACCTCATGTTTGTATATTGAATAATATTTTCCATATTTTTAGTAAATTTTTAATATGCAGATTTTTTCTTTTTATTTTTTATTTATATATTTTTAATCCATTCCATCTCAACAATTATAACAGTTTTATCTCTTCATAAACTGATTATCATTATCATTATCTTTTACTATGAGGTTATAGAAACATAACCAAACAATTGCCTTAAATAATTGGGCTATAACTCTGCTAATTTAATGATTACCTTTAGTGGCTAATTATTTAGTATTAGACATTAGTTGCCATTTCTTAAGTAAATTAATAATTATAATTTTAATAATTTATTAAATAATGTAGAACCATCTGGAATATATGAACTATATTCCATATATTCTTTTCTTTCATATTGTTATGTGGAATTTATGAAAACTAAATTAGCGAAATTCTAGCCCAATTATTTAAGGCTATCATTTGGTTATGTTTCTATATACACATTGTGATTTGTGATGTTTGATTATAATTACTATAAGGTTATTCTGTTACCTGTTACTAGCCTTGTTCATCTGTTATTCTTCAGTTTTGCTTTTTGTTACATGCATATATATAAAACAAGTTAACTTAATTTTCAAATGTTTTAATACAGGTAACCCCCGTATAACACGGCACTTCTATAGCACGGATTCACACTAACATGGTTTAGGAATTGGGTAAAACCCTCGTACAACATGAAATGTAATAAAGGGTGTGTTCTTTTATACCTCTGCGCGAGCATTCTACTTGTTTTCATGGCAGCTTTGAATGCTCTTTCAACAAATAATCCATTTAATGGTTATATTTTACAATTGGGACCCTTCTTTTTCTCTAAAAGCTCATTTTAGAATTATAGATTTCTCCATCACGATACTATCAATAGTGCGGGTGCCACCATCTTTCTTTCACCGTGGTTCCTAAATGCTTACAAACAGCAGCACACTCCTGTTGCAGAGCGACTGCTATTAACGAATGCACTCAAAAACTGTTACCAGTTGATGATGCTCATGCTGAGATCATCACATAGTATGAATAATCCTTTTGGTAAAATATTTACTTAAATAATAAATAAATATTTTACCTATGAAAAAAGGAATAATAAATCTATAATAAAAATTGCCGTGTTATGCGAATCCGTGTTATATGAAACAAAGAACTAGTACGAAAAGGGGGTTAGGTTCCAAAAATTAGAAAACTTGCTGTTAAATCCTTATTTAAATCGGATTTATTATTCATTTTTTTTATAGGTAAAATATTTATTATTTAAGTAAATATTTTATCAGAGGATTATTATAATCAGATTTTACATACATTTTTTACACAGAAATGTTTAAAAAGTGTAAGTAGTAAAATGTAAAGATGAAAAATTAGGCATAGATATTATGAATTCCATTAGAAAAATGATTTTATATACATGTACATAGTTTTTTTTATTGATCTTGAAATCTTACATATTGATTAGTTTTTCTTTCTAATTGTCAATTCAAGCATCTCCATCTTTCTAATCCATATTTTATTTCTCTGATATAAAAGAGGTAGTAAAATGTTCTGATGATTGATTCAATTCTTTAATTTTAATGTATCCCAGAATCATGTTTTTAAAATATGCATAGTGTTAAGAAGTTAGATCAATAAAATGAAAAGGATGATAGAGGGGGTCAATGTAAGCAATTTTGGTAATATGAATGGGGAGGAGAGTTGCTGCAGTGGGTTTTGCAGATAAGGCTCCTAGTTTCTTTGCTTCCCTAAATGTTTGCTACCCTCCTTAGTAGGCATATAGTATAGGAAAGTCCAGTAATTGTTGTGTACCTTGTTTTGTGGTGTAGCAATTTTAAAAACATAAACAAGATGCATATCATAAAAATAAAAACTGGAATTGCAGCAGAGAATGTTTGTTAGTTATTTCTTTTTATATATTCTGACTAAATGATGCTGCAATGACTAATAACCAATACAAATGTCATGTCTCTTCTATATATGTTTCTTTAAAAAGACCAAGACTATTAAATCAACTTTAAACCTTTAATACTATTAAAGGATTTTAAAAGTTAAAATACGTTACAAATAGACAAAATACTTTAATGTCTGGACTGTGCTATATGAACAGTTGTTACATCCCTTTCAGTATCAACAAAGTTTAAGCTCCACATGTTATCTAGCACTGAGAGAGTTTTTATGACAGTATTTGAATAGTGTGAATTAATAGCACTCCACACATCATTGTTAGATATTTGTTAAACCAATGTTAGACAGATTTCTCTGCATAGTATTCTTGTATCATAAGACAACAACCACTACCAAAAATTTTGGATCTTGTATCTCATAAGGAAAGCTGTGACAAACCCCAGTTAATAGGACCAAGCTGCTTGTATTGATCCCCCTTTACCACCCATTTCATTTTGTTGGTATGATTTCTTAACATCCTGTATATAGTGAAATGTCAATATAACAAATGCTAATTTAATGAAATTTTCAGTATAGCAAATTTATTTTGAATCTACCAATTTCCTATTCAGTTCAATGCAAAAATGTTTGTTTAATGAATACCATTATAACAAAAATTTCAATTTAACATAATAAAAATTCTGTCCATTAAGAAAGAATAGTTTCATTATAATGAAATCTATAAATTAATAAATCATTTATTATTAGTAAACAATGAATATTATGTTAGTCTGGCAACATTAATTTTAATCTCCAGTTCAACTGTTAACACTAATTTTAATCCTTAGTTATGGTTTTGTTTTGATGATATTACTCTACAGTTTTATTTCTTTTTAAGTTTATGAGAAAAAATGGAGAAAAACAAAAAAAAAACCAGTTTTCTTCAGAAGAAAATAATAAAATATTAGATAACATGCAAAAAGGAATTAAACAAAAAGAGTGCCTGGTGGCTTACTGGAATGCTGTGTCATAGTACAGGATTTTATTGCAAAAACTTTGATTAAAGAAACAACACAAAAAGAAATTAGCTTTATTTTAGCAGAAAATAACAGCTTCAAGCAGAAATAACAATTATAGGGGCAGGATTTCAACTAATCAGTACTACTATATTGTTATTTTAGTTGTTTGCTCATATTTTTTGATAATTTTTTATTACTGATTAATTTTTTTTTCTATATTTAATATAACTTCCATTCTAAAAAAATGGGAAATTTGGTTCCATATAAAATACTAATAGAAAATTTTAAAAAATACAATTTATTTTTCTTCAAAATATAAACAAATTATTATTATATTTTTATGAACTGGTGATGGTTTATTTGGTGAGTGGTATATAAATTATTATTATTATTAATAAATTTCTTTTATTCTTGCATTTTTGACTGTATTTCATTATAATAAAATTTCACTATAAGAAAAATATTTTGATGGTCCCCTCAATTTCATTTTACCAACATTTTACTGTATCATGTTTTCATAAGCCATCTAACTAATTTTAATCCTTTAATTTATTTCCTCTTTATTCTCCTCCTACATTTATGAATTTATATATATTTTTGCCCAGAAAAAAAATATGTGAGACCTCTTGGCTATTTACAATTATTGTTTGTTATAGTGTACAAGCATTCATCATCACTTTGATTTTTTTAATTTTTAGTTTTAGTTTAAAGGTAGTTCAAAGTATCCTCTGTTAAGAGAATCACATCTATGAAATATGAGGAAGATATCTTCTGTATACTGTGTTTCAATTTTTTTTTTCTAATCACACTTCAATCTAATAAATATTTCTTTTAATAGGTTAAATAGTGAAATGAGATGAGGATATTTATCTTCTTACTTTTTTAATTGAATTATTTTGAGTTATTAAAATGAAAGTTTGTATGTATGTATGTATATATACACACACATCACACATACACATATGTTTAATCTGAAATTTAAAAACTGCTTATATATAATTTTTTTCTTGGCTAGTGTTTTGCTTTTGGAAAAATCTAAATGCATAGTGATTATAGTTAGAACTAGCTGTTCCATGTGTTTGCAATGATTACTTTCAATTTGATATATAATGCTGATAAAAAAAAATTTATGCAAGAAACTTGCCATAAATTTAGAAATGATACTTCATTATATCCAGAATACTGTTTTTATGTTAGATATATATTTATTCAAATTTTATTATTTATTCTGGATTTTTGAACTTTTGATAAGTCCTATTGTTCATTCTGTAACATTGTGAATCATTTGACCAAGTCAGTCATTCCACTTAAGCAATATAATGCATTAATTGTTGAAATTGATAGTTTCATACTTGTAATAAGCTGTGAAGTTTTTAATAATAGCAGAATATTTTTCAGAAAAATAAAACTTTACGGTGTAAATATTATTTTATTTTTTATATAATATACAAAAATAGGTAAATGATATTTCATATAATTTTAAACAGGAAAGTAAATTTTAAAAAATATTTGCTACTTTTTGATTTTACTAATCTTTTAAACAAGACTTATTTTTAATAGTAAAAAAATTTATTTTGGTGCAATATAATGAGACCTAGTTATTTAATGTGATTAAAATATAGCAATTTTCATTGTCATATTATGAAACTAAAGGAGGCAATTTTGTTTTTGATTCATAAGATTAACTAAATAATATTGAATTAAAATTATTTTACAATGAAAAATGCATATTTTTAATGACAGAAAATATTAAAACTGTATATAAAAAGCAAAATTTTAAATGTAATTCTAAAATTTATAATTAAATTTAGACTAGATAAAAGTATGATGTTTGATGTCAAAAATAATGCACATAAAATTGCAAAGATTACCTTTACCTTGTTTTTTTTTCTTTTTAATCTACATGAAGATGAAAATTTTAACTTGTTGAAAATACTTTGCATATAATCTTTTTGTGTTTTTATTCTTTTACATTTCATAATTATTTCAGCTTGAGAGAAAATCTTTTACTTTGTCTATAGTTAAATTTTTTATTTTAAAAGGAATTGTTTTCATTGAATATACTATTAAATTAAAAGTATTAATAGTAAGACTTAAATATTTATAATATGTTGAAGAATCTTTCCTATGCTGTATTGATACATATTTTTGTACAAGTAAAAAATCACTTTAAACATTTGCTTTAAAAATATCAATGAAATAGAACAATTATTAGAAATGTTATCTATTTTTCTTATTATTGAAAACATCATTAAACTACAAATTTATTTTTAATCTTATTTATTGTGTTTTAGAAAAGTTTATAGATATAGTTTACTTGATTTATATTTCTGATTTCCTGGCTAATTTTCTATATAGCTCTGTCTTTTTGTATTCAGAATAAGCTACATAGATAAATGAAAAACTATCTTCAGAATTGAAATATGTTAAAAAATTATTTCCTTAGATATCTTTATAATTCTCAAGATAGATATATGTAGTATAAAGTTTATCTAGCTTATTCAAATATCAAGGATAAAAATTTTTTAAAACCTTATGAAATTTTGAATAATAAAGAAAACACTTCGTAATAATATATTATAATCAGACACATTTATTGATCAATTAAACAGTCAGAAATTGTGGATTATGTTTAAACTATAATTAAATTAATCAATTAAAATTATTTGATAATTTAATTATATCATAAAAACAATTTATAATTTATGACTGTTTCCTTGATTGAAATATTGCTTACAATAACCAGAATAAATATTTTTGTGTTATTGAAAATACAATGAATATCAATCTTCAAACGATCATTTTTATGGAAAGAGTATATATTTCAAAATATATCAATTTGTACTAAGAATACATTAGATTTATTTTTAATTATGTATGTATGTGTGTATGTTTTTATGTGTAATTCACAAATACATACATAATTAAGTATAAATTGATATTTCATTAAATTTATTGGTCAAATCAATTACATAGTCAATTCTTAATAATTTTGAATTTAGTAATATTTTTATTTAAAATATCTATTACTAATTTAATAATAAATAAATATTACTAACTATAAAAAGATTACATGATTTCAAAATTTATATATAATCTGAATGAATTCTAGTTCAATTTAATTCAGATTGTGTAAGAAATATTTTAGTTTGTGAGTTTCACTTGAAATGTAATCTGGAGATCTAGTCTTAACTACTATTTATTATACCAAAATTTTAGTATCCAATAGTAACAGGAGACTTACACAGATTATTTGTAGTTATACCATGCTTAAAATATATTGTATATTAGTCTCTTAGGTAGTAACATACAGTTCAAATTTAGAATACAAACCTCCCATTGCTATTGGTTACTGAAACTTTGGTATTATTGAAAATAGTTAAGATTAAATCCCAATTTCTATTTTAATTAATAATTATTAATATAGATATGATTATGAAACATTAGCTTGGAGTGAACTTTGAATTCAAAACTTCAGTAATCACAGATAGATACATAACCAGTTGAATACAGGCAGAATTATACAATTACTATAAAATTATTATACAGTAGATACCTATAGTTCATTCTACATATAACTGATAATATAAAACTCTAACTTGGCATGTATATTGCTTAAGATATNTTTCTATTTTAATTAATAATTATTAATATAGATATGATTATGAAACATTAGCTTGGAGTGAACTTTGAATTCAAAACTTCAGTAATCACAGATAGATACATAACCAGTTGAATACAGGCAGAATTATACAATTACTATAAAATTATTATACAGTAGATACCTATAGTTCATTCTACATATAACTGATAATATAAAACTCTAACTTGGCATGTATATTGCTTAAGATATAGAATTAAGCCTATATGTAAATTTGAGTATCATATAACTTTCATTTACTTTTTTAAAATGTAATAGATTCTTATTTGTTGTTATATTCGATGTGCTTATCTATAGTAAATCATTTTTACCTGATTATTAATAAATGACTCATAATTAGCTCAACTAAAATATGAATTCCAGAATATTCAAAAATAAATAAGAATTTTTAATGAATTTAATATTTTTTGAAACAGACTATCAGTGCTTTTGTTGCTTACAAATAAGTTAAACAAATGTGAATAATTGTTATAAGTTGTTGTTTATAATAATCAAAACTTGGAGTTAAGAGGATTTATTACATTCAGGGTTGTGCAATAGTATTTTTTGACAATTTTCTGTTTATAAATTAAATAAAGTTTGTTTATATTTAATAAATGTTGATATATTTTCAATTTTTGATGTAATAACATGAAAACTAAGCAAACAAGATGTTTATGAATGTTTTAATAGCTGTTTTTATATCAATGAAAAGTTTTTTGTAATTCTGTTTTGTTACGTATTTTAATTTTGATTGCATATTCTAGTTTAAATTCTTTTTATTTGATATTCTTTTTGAAAATTGAAAATATTTTGGGCTAAAATAATATAAATTTTTAAAATTGTTTTATGAAAAGTATTAGTAATTTATATTGATAATGTCAACAGGAATTATCAAAATTATAATGATTAATTTTTTGCTTGTTTAGTAGTATTGAATTTTATGAAAAAAACAATAATAATATAAAATATGTTATTTTTTTTACAGCTCCAAGACCAATTAGAATGTATGCTGATGGAATATATGATTTATTTCATCAGGGTCATGCAAGACAGCTATTGCAAGCAAAAAATGCCTTTCCTAATGCAACTATTTATTTAATAGTGGGTGGTAAGTTATTTTGAAAATATATTAAAAGATTTATTTTTAAAATGCTAATTTTTAAATGTGTTTTTCTTGTGAACAATATTCTTATAAAAATCTTTGGTAATTAAATTTGAAATTTTGTTGTTATGCAATGACAACAATTCTAACACATTCATTTGAAAATATTTTGTATTCACAGATTAGTTCATTTTTTTTTTACAGTTTTACATATTTTAACAGTTTATTAACTGTTAAAATATAATGTATTTATAAAATGTGATGATCTTTAGGTAAAACTAAATAGTTCAAAATTTTAGAAAAATTTAGATCCATCTATTTTATTAGTTATCAAAAAACTGGGTACATTTTAATGTTTTTAAGCAAAAAGGCATATTTTCAGATTATTTTTAATAAAACAAATTAATTGTTTTGTTTAAAAACTTTAAAAAAGTTTTATAAACAATAAGTTCATACATTTTCTTATTTGTTTGAAGATGGATTCCCACTTGAAAGTATATTTATTTTTTGTTGATAATTCAATAAAACAATTGAATTCACAGTGATTCTTGATTTTTAAATGCTTCTAAATGGTTTAAAATTTATAGTACTATATATTTACTATTATTAAACTTTTATACACTTTCCACTGAATTTTGAATTCTTTCGTATGGATTTTGAGCACTACTTCTATATATTTTTATTTTATTAGAATATTGTTGAATTGTTAAGTTATGATAGGTTATGCTGAATTACATTCAAATGTTATAATATAGACTTCTATATTATGTATTGAATTAAAGTTAAAATATAAGTGATAAGGAGTTGATTTTTACTTTGTCTTTGATAATGATTTAATTTGATCAATTTTAGGATATCTTATCAACCTGTGTAATCTTTTTTATTGAAGGAAATAAATACATGAAAATGAATTTATACAAATCAGATGTAGTATAATAATGTATTAAGAATACAGAATCTGGAATAATTAATAATATACAGCATATCTTCAATTTGGCAATGAACAATACTGAGTGTAGGAAAACTTGATTTATAATACCTAATAACAATGAAGCTATAGTTATTCAAATGTGATGAGAAAAAATTGGATAATGAGTAATATATACTAAAAATTTTAAACTATTACTTAGCATTTAAAATAGTGTTATTGTAAATTCAGTTATTTCATTGGATTATCAACCAAGATGTTTTATTATATCATTTTATAAATAGAAACTATGCAAACATAATGAATTTAAAGAGTGAAATTACACTCTTCTGGATATTACTTTCAGTTAATTGTATTGCCTTAATTAAATATTTAAACATGTTAAGTTATTTCCTTAGATATCTTTATAATTCTCAAGATAGATATATGTAGTATAAAGTTTATCTAGCTTATTCAAATATCAAGGATAAAAATTTTTTAAAACCTTATGAAATTTTGAATAATAAAGAAAACACTTCGTAATAATATATTATAATCAGACACATTTATTGATCAATTAAACAGTCAGAAATTGTGGATTATGTTTAAACTATAATTAAATTAATCAATTAAAATTATTTGATAATTTAATTATATCATAAAAACAATTTATAATTTATGACTGTTTCCTTGATTGAAATATTGCTTACAATAACCAGAATAAATATTTTTGTGTTATTGAAAATACAATGAATATCAATCTTCAAACGATCATTTTTATGGAAAGAGTATATATTTCAAAATATATCAATTTGTACTAAGAATACATTAGANAACTATGCAAACATAATGAATTTAAAGAGTGAAATTACACTCTTCTGGATATTACTTTCAGTTAATTGTATTGCCTTAATTAAATATTTAAACATGTTAAGTTATATATATATGTTTATGTTATATGTTTATATAAAAAATATATATAAACAACTTCTTAAACATATATATATGTTATATAATGTGTTATGTTTAATATGTTTAAATAAATAACATAACGTATGTAAAACTTTAATAACTATTCAAAGCATACATTTAATTTTACAATTAATAAATAATTAGGGCATGCTATGGTATGGAACTGATTGTTGAAAACATGTTAAATTTTTACTGTAAAAAAGTTTTGTTCCATTGCTAAAAATACTGAAAATATTCATATTTCTATATTATCTTATATTCTCATATATAGAGAAATTGAAAAGAAAATTGTGTTCCTATGGTTGTTGCCCCACAGCAAGCAAAATTTAGTCTTTAGTTGAATAATGAATGAATGAAGAGAGAAGGTTGTCTTTAGAAAAATTAAAACATCTCTCACTGCTTATAGATATGTATTTAGAGAATGAGCAGATTGCAATATAGTACAGTACATAAAAATTTAGGCTAGAAACATATGCTTCAATACTAAATAGTTTCAATAAGATGTTTCAAGGAGTATTGAACCATATGCTTCTAGTGTAGATTTTACATATTCTGAGCTGCTTATTCTGAATATGTGTGGGTGTATGCTTGAGTGTTTAATTCAAAATTTTCAAGTGAAAAATATTAATAATATTACACTATAAATATAATCATAATCATAAAACTTTTGTGAATTTTTCGATGGTTTAGCTGTTTTTAATGTTGATTTAGTGAATGTCTCTTCAATCCAAAAAAATCTTTTCGGTAGACTACCTCACAGCCAATTCAGGTTATAAACTCCTTTTATCGTTTTTTACAGATGCATTTCGAGCTAGGTTATTTAATTTACTAGCTCCTCCTCAGTGCTACAAAATAAATTAAATTATAAAAATTGATAAAAAACAATTCGAGTAGATAATGTTACAACAAAATTAAAAAAACACATTTCATAATATCATCTTTAAGAGTTTCCATGAGTTTCTAATTTTTACACTTTTAGTCACGTTTACAATATTTTTACCATCTTATACAATTACTCAAAAGGCTTGTATCTTGTATTGCAAAAAAGAACTGCTTGCTACTTTGTAACATACAAATCATAACGTATAGTAACTTTTTACAAATGTTTAAACACATTTTTTATAAAAACTAAACAAATTAAATATACATACTGATTTCTTTCTAATTAAATTACTTTAAGAACTTGTATCTTGTTACATCATAAAAATGTACTGCTTGTTACACTAGTAATTATAAATTATAACATTTTAGTAATATTTTACAATAAACATTTTAAAAAGTCTTTTAAAAAATAAATATACATACAGATTTCTTTTAAAAGTATATTATCTTTCAAAATTTGACAGTATATGTTTGTACAACTTTTTTAAAAAACAATTTAGAACACAACAAAAATTTTTTGACGTGACAATGTATAATCCCTATGATGTAACTCAAGGTCTATATAAGGAGGTCAGGACATGCGTGACCTACTTCTTGAGCTGCCATTTTGGGGCTTGTATGAGCAGTCAGTTTTATACGACATTAATTAAACTAAAATTGCATAAATTCAATGATTTTTAGTCAAAAATATAATAATAATTTCAGATGATTACTCAACTCCAATTTTATATAACGTTTTCATCAAATAGTTTAAAAGAAACAATCATGCATATCATTCACTGTCGTGATTGAAACTAATTAAATAGGTGCTAAAACTGATGCAATTAAATATATAAGCACTTCGTAAAGTGATGCAATAACATCAAAAAAAATTAAAGTATAAAATATAAAAGAATATAATATATAATATAACAAATTTATAATTATTTTTTTAAAGCACGATTGATTATAAAATTAAGATGAAATTCAATAGTATTATTAATAAATGTTGTCAATGTAATGCTCATTTTATAATAACTAANGTTCTGCATTAATAATAAAATTTAAAGTTTACTACTAAAAACTACTGTAAAATATTAAGTCTTTTGCATTATATTTGATATATTTAAATGTGAGAAAAATATTAGATCATTACACTTTAAATCCATACCAGAAAAATGTATCAAATGCACAATTCAGCTAAATTATTTTACTTGTATTCTGAAAATGGATTTACGAACACAAGCATTTTAAACATAATTGATCCTTATATTTTTTTTCTTTCCAGAAAAAACAATTTGTTATTCAAATAAAATCTGTTTTTAAATGTTCAAGATAAAAGATCAGTGGCAAATAATTATTCCTATGTAAATAAAAAAATTAAATATAAATAAAATCGATATTATAAAATCTCTATATTATAAGAATTAGATATATTTAGATTTCCATCACTTCTTTTAAAATAAAAATTTTAACAATAAAATTAATGTAAATTTTATTTAAATTGAATTAAGTATAAATTACTATTGATTAAACTAAATTTTTTGCAATGTTTTATTAATAAATATTGAGAGTATAAGTCAATACCATCATCATAATTTTATTTTTAAATACAATATGGTCATATTAAAACAGTTATATGTTTAATTATTTTATCATCAGATGGAAAAATGAAAAAAATTTCATTGTTTTATATCTGGATTGTCAATGTCATTTATAAATTTCCATGTATAGTTCATTCATGGACACGAAGAGTATCCGCGCATTTAAACCACTTGTTACAAACTCTTTGAATTGCATCATGAACCATCCCTTGATGTCTACGCTACATTTTGCTTTCCTCTGCTTATTTGCGGGAAATCTAAACAATCGAACGTCTGTAGATTTACTTTTACAATTTGTTTAAAGTTTTGAATACTTATATATGTAATAATAGTTGACTAATGCAGGAACTACGTGTGGAGTATAGTCTATCGATAAGCCCCAAAATCGATAAGACCCAAAAAGTAAAGTCTATTGATAAGCCAAAAGGCCCGCTGCCGCATAGAATCACGGGAGAGTGTCTGACCTTCTTACTTAGACCTTGATGTAACTAATCTATCTTAGCGCCCTCTATTATTGTATATAGTAGACCCCCCCCATAACACTGTTGATAATTCCGTGTTATATGAATTTCGTGTTATATGAGTCACTTAAATTTTACAAATATGTGAGCCGTTCACAGCCCGGCACACGTATTTGTAAAATTTAAGTGACTCGTATAACACGGAATTATCAACAGTGTTATAGGGGGGGTCTACTGTACCATTCATTGCTGGTCTATTTGCATACCGGTTGACACATTTATTAATTATCATTGTTATATTTTATTATTTTTATGTGTTCCTTAAATTTACATTTATAAATATCTTTTTCGTAGTGTAGGACTTTAATATTATTTCTATCAATTTGGCAGTTACTATTTTTTATGTGGTTAAACCATGGGGAATTATTATGTTTTAGTCTTATGACAGCTTCATGTTCTTTTATACGTAATTCTAATGTCCTTCCTGTTTCCCCTATGTATTCTTTCAGATTCTGACTGGTACAGTTTATCTTATAAACTGTACCAGTTTTTTTTTCAATTTATCAATTTTGGTTTTATGTTTTCCTATTTTATGAATAGTTTGTGAAATTTTATTAGTCAAAGATGGGGCCAAAATCACATATCTTTGTTTAAAAGTTTTGAACAGTTATCGTTAATATTAGTTATGTAAGGGAAGGCTTTATAATTTTTCCCCCTTTTTTATTTTTTATATTAAATCTGTTTTTGTAATATTGTGTGTGCCAAATTTTTAATATTTTTTTTGGATAACTATTGAGGATGAATTTATGATCTAACTCGTTTAATTCTATTTCACGTTCATTTTTGTTGGTTGTTCTTGTGTACATCTTTTTTAGTTCCATTATATATGTATTCTTTTTAATAGCCATTGGGGTATGTGAATAATAACTGATCGTTTTATTAACATTAGATGGTTTTTTGTATGTTCTAAATGAAAATTTTCTTTTTCTTTTTTTATAGTGATATCCAAAAAGTTAATTTTATTATATTTTTCTAGTTCTATATCAAATTTTATATCTTTGTTTATGTTATTTATTGTATATAAAATTATCTTTTCATTTGTTATTTCATTATCAATAAGTAATCATCCACATACCTCATTACAGCTTTTACACCGGGAATGTTTTCTATTTTTTTATCTATATCTTTCATTACTATTTCAGCTAATTTTGGCCCCATCTTTGACCCCATACTAACACCATCTGTTTGTGTATAAAAATTGTTATAAGCTTCAAAATAATTTCTTTTATATGCAAATTTTATAAGGTCGATTAATGTTTGGTTTGTTTTTAATTGGATTAGGCTGTTTTCAATTAATTCTCATTTTATGTTTGGGTACATATTTTTTACGTCTAAACTTATTAATGTGTCCGTTTTTTCTTTTTTTCTTTTTTGAATTATATTAATAACTTCACCAGCATTTTCTATACTATTTGTGGATTCCTCAAAATTTTTTGTTTTTTAATATAATTTTCCAAATTGTACAATATGGAGTACCTGAAATCTACTATGGGTCTGTATTTTTCTTCTTTTTTGTGTGTTTTTAACTGTATATTTAGTGTTGGGATTCTATTATTTTTAAAATTTAAGTATATTATTTTTATCAATTTCCTTAATTTTATTATTCGAATACATATCTTTAACTATTTTTGTTAGATCTTTTTTAATTTTTTCATACAGATTATTATCTAACATGATATATTGTTCATTGTTAATTTGTTCTTTTGTTTTATTTTCTAAATCATTCTTACTTATTATTATGAGTTGTTTAGTTTTANAATACAGTGGGTGATCGGTTAACGAACATAATCCGTTCCAAGACTTTGTTCGCTATCCGAATTGTTCGTTAACCGATTATCGATTTACCATAGGTTTCTATGGGAATTTGATTAATTCATTCTGGAAACTGCCCAAAAATAAAAAATATATACTTTCTTACTATGTTTATTCACATGTAATAATAAAAATACATATATACACAGTCTTGATTTTTATTAGTCATGTTTTTTTCCATTCGTGGGGGTTAAAGAATCTGTCTAATGTCGATTGCTTTTCTGTCTTCTTCATGATTTTTCAGAAGTAATTAATAGCATTGTAATTGTAGAGATCTCTAGGCCTATTAACCTCAACCTGGTTTGGATGCCATTTTAAGACCGTTGTTCTGACATCCTCCCACTTCTTCAAAAGATCTTTAATAGCAGATATTGGCATAAATCCACATTTTCAGAAGAAAACATAAAAGAATTGTTTCTGTCAGAAATATAAAAGGCTGGAATTACAAGGGAAGTTTGAAAGTTCAGGGGAATACTATCCAATCAGTATATACTGGGTACAACGTCGATGTCGACATCTCCTGTGCTCTGAAAAGTTTCGAATTGTTGCCTGAAGACAAAGGAAGACCACTCAGTATTCGTTATTTACATCGCTTCTTCTTGTGTTTGTTCAGTGAAGTGTTCGTTATCCGATCATGTGTTCGTTGTCTGATCATAAAAATCTTTCACTAAAGTGTTCATTATCCGATTTGTTCGTTATACAATCTGCTCATTAACCGATCACCTACTGTATCTATTTTTTAAATATGGTTTTAAATAATGGATGTGGTGTGTATTCATTCAAATTTAGTCTTCTCATGAACTTGTTTTGAATTTTTTATTTGATCATGTAATGATAGGTAATAGATCTGTGAAATCTATAAAAATTAAAGAATCAGAAAATTAGGTTTAGACTATTATATAAATATAATCTTCTAAAATAATAAAGAATGTAATTAAAAAAGTATTTTTGTATTAAGTATTGCACAAAGATAAATGAAATAACAGCTAGTCATCCTTCTTTCATTCTTACTAGGATTGATTGAAAAATAAGCTTTACTACTGCAATATTTTTTAAGTTGTGAAGATAAACAAATAGCCATAAGCATAGCCAGAAATATGCAATTTTTTATGTACAGTGTGTTTGTTGTGTTGCATTACAGTCAAGTTCAAAAGTGAACTCATCTTCCTTATTCTAAACAAAGAAGCAATCTGATGAAGAAAAAAACAATCAATTCAGTGAAATAGTGTAAAACCTTACAAGAGCATTCAAGACACACATTTACAAGTAAAGCCAGAAAGAATGCTTTTTCTTGTATTGTGTTAATGCAAGACTGTGTAAGGAAGCAGCAAAGACATGTAGGAACTAAAGTCGTCATAAGTTATTCTTCATCCTTATTTATAGTCCTGATCTGGTACCATCAGCCTTTTGATAGTTCTGTATACATTGTACAATACTGCTGGTTCACATTTGTAGAAGTATAACTTAAATTGTATAGCATTGCCAGTTCAACATTTTAGGGCCAAGTGCAAATAAAAATTTATGGCTATTATGAATTTCAAGATGATATTAGCACAGGACTTTGTACAAATGCACAGATACAAATCTGTGAAGCCATGAATGTTCTATACAGACTTGTGATTCTTTGCTGATAATTTTTGTCACAATGTTTCAACAATTTTTTACTTAAGGAATAGAATTTTTTTACTAGAAAGTTCTCTATATAATGATATGTAAATAAATATTTATTATAATGTGATTTATTTAATAACAAAAATTATTAAATAATTTTACTGAAATTTATATATAATTATATAGTCAAAATAATTATTGACTATATAAATGGTTATAAATTTATTTGTATTGATGAAAAAATATTAAAATTTATATATGAATTGTTTTTCTTTTCAAACTAAGTTTAAGTGTGTATATTGTTTTATTTATTTTAAATTAATCATATACAATTCAAATAAGAATAAAGAGAGAGTGCATTATGGATTTTAAATATATATATTTTCAAATATTTGTAAGTTTCATCATTGTGTGTTAGTAAAGTTATAAAGCTATACCAGTTAAAATTTTATTTTATAACTTATAAAATTACTAAATAATAGCATTTAACATTAATAATTTAATTAAAATCTGTAAATAACAATTATAGTTAAATGATGATTTAAAAATATTCATTTATATTATAGTGTGTAGTGATCAGTTAACACATAGACATAAAGGTAAAACAGTAATGACTGATGAAGAAAGGTATGAAGCAGTTTGTCATTGTCGTTATGTGGATGAAGTTGTTAAAGATGCACCATGGGTATTAGATGATGAATTTTTGCAAAAACATAAGGTAAATGTAATTTTCAAAAAGTTTGCTATATTGATGGTAATAGTAGTTCATTAATTTAAGATATAATAGTAATTATACTGAATTCTGCTTATCTTGGAATGTAAGTAATCAAAATTCAGTATAATTATGGTAGTGTGGAGTATAGAATATATAACTTAGTATGTAGCAGTATTAGTAGTAATGTTAAAATTATATTATTGTAAATATTTATATGAAGTGCATAATTTTTTTGTTTTATTACAGCATTAAAATAATGTTTAAGGAAATGAAATGTTATTATGCAAATAACACTTCATTTCCTTAAACATGAAAATTTTCTTCATGTATTATTTTACATACTGTAAAATAATACATTAAGAAAATATGAGGTATTTCCTATGTGCATACAGTACATTAGCTTAATATAGACGAAGTGCAATTATTATAATGTTATTTTTGAGGGTAGATTCATATTTTTAAGCTACCAATTGACTTAGATGACAACTTTTAGACAATACAAGTTTGCCATCTGGCTAAGGTTATGGCCAAATATTTTAAAATTAGTCTAATAGAAAACTATACTTAATTGCAGAAAAAAAATTGTTAGCAAGCAAAATTATAGGTTGAATGTTTGTGGAACTATATTTGTTTGATATTTTAATATTTTATAATTGAAGTTTTTACCAATATTTTTATTAATTAAAATCAAAAAATGAAGACAGAGTTTGTTGAAATAATTACTCTTTTATTCACTTCCATGTTCTGGAATACATTCAATGATGACATGACCTTTTTTTTTTTTTAAGCTGTATTTTTGATAATCTAATGAATTAGATGTCAATTTATTTAAGTAACAATTAGACTTGGGACTCTAATTCCAGATTTTTATTATTATGTAGGGGGAGTAATAATTGTTGCCAAATTGAAGCATTGACTTTGAAGTTACTCAGATATCTGACAACCTTTCTATATGAAATTTAATCATTAATTTAATTTATGTTCCCATCATAAATAGTAAAGAAGCCACAAAGTTAACAAACATTTTGAAAGTTATGAGATTAATTCAATGAATAATGTAAGCAATAAACATTAGAGTAATTTTGATTAATATGCTGTTTTTGTAAGATGCATTAACCACATTAATCATGGGATTATCATATTTTATTTAAATATAAACTGTGAAAAGCAAAGTCAAAAGAATAAAAAGTTAGCTTTAAAATAATTATATTTAATATTTAATGCTAATGAAAGTCAATGACTTTGCTCATTTTTTTTCTTTTTATAATTAATATTAATAAATAAATAAACTAAATAACAGTAATGATTTGAATTCTGAATAAATAAAACCAATATTTTTCTGGATAATCAGCTTTATGTAATACTATTATGTTATCTTAAATATTATATTTATAGAGTGATTTAACTTTGAGTTACATAAAACAAGAATTGCAGATTTTTAAAAATATGAAATTTTTTAAATTGTAGCTATTTCCAATTTTGCTAACAAAGAATTTAAGAGAAGAACAGAATAGATATCTTAATTAATAAAAGAATATAATATTAATATTATATTCTTTAATTTAATATTAATATAATATTAAAAGAATATAATATGTCTTCAATCAATCAGTGATCCCAGAAATAAGAGATTTTCTGGCCATATAGTATCAGCAAATCTGACTTACTGTTGTCAAACTCAGTGTATAAACAATTTTTTTATTTATCATGTAAATAAAGAACCTATCAGATATTTTGTATGAAATATGGAAATACATTTACATTATAATTTCTGAGAATCATTAATCAGCTATTTTTAATAAAACCAATAAAATGAACTTTAACTGGAAAAATCAATAAACTTTTTAAACTATTAAAAATGGATATATAATGATATTCTATGTGGGTTTTAGAATAGTTTTTAAAGCATTTTGCTAGCAAAACATTATCAAATATTATAAATTTTTATTAATATTATTAATCTACTGTTGATCAAGTGAATACAGAATTCAAAAGTTTGATGATGCAAGTCCAGCCTAGCAATTCTGTGAGTCTAGTAGTGCAACACGCATGTTATCCAGCTCAACCAGCTCATGTTATCACTAAAGTTTGATTTAGTATCACACCTTGCACTGCACATATATATTTTTATTTCGTGTGAGCATTCTATATAAACTTTACTTGATTATTAATATAATTATCAAAATGGAATTCTTGACATAACAAAATATAAGAATTATTAGTTAATGTATGATATAGATATAGTAATTATTATAATTATTTGTTAACATTTTATTAAAGAAGTTTTTTAAAATGTTATTTAAAAACTGTTTTTAAAGGCCAGTTTAATATTAATTTTAATATTTAACAAATAAATTTTATATTATAGATAGATTTTGTGGCACATGATGACTATCCCTATACTATGGACGAACAAGAAGATGTCTATAAAGATATCAAGGCTCGAGGTATGTTTGTCGCTACACAACGTACAGAAGGGATTTCTACATCAGATTTAGTTTCTCGAATAGTTAGAGATTATGATGTTTATGTACGACGTAATTTGGCAAGAGGATATACAGCAAAAGAAATGAATGTTTCCTATTTAAATGTAAGTAATCTTAGAAAGTAGGGAATATTAGATATTTCTTTTTTGGTTCCCCTAAGAAATGCTTCAGAAAACTATGGAAAAAATATCTTTATATATACAGTATATGTTTTTTTAAATGTATTTATTTGAAAAATTTGAATTCTGAATAATGTATTTATTTGTTCNCAAGAATCGCCTAATATCAAGAATCGCCTAATATCAAGAATCACCTAATATCAAAGAAAAAGAACTATTGGATTATTGGACTTCCCGAACTTTCTGTCTTACTGACTGGGATCCAGATCAAGATTTCAAAAAAGGTATTTATCGCCACGCGTATGAATTGTAAACTCTCTCTCTCGAGAACGCTCAGTTAACTTTACTTTCGAACTTTACTATCAACATATTATAAGATATGTATTCCCTATCATTACTCATTAAACATTTGTTATGTTAATCACTTCCGCTGTGCTGTCTCTCCTTCTATCTCGACTCTGATCGCTCCGTTACGCGACTGCTCGCGTGACCTAAATAACGCGGCTTCCGTGTCCGCCGAGACGCGGTGGTGTCATCCTGACAGGGCACCAAAGAGGTGCCGACCCTTCGGTCACAAATGTAAATAAGGTTTGCTTGCAAAATCCACGCGAGCAAAGCCGTGGGTAACAGCTAGTATGTTATAAATTTTATATATAATCATTTTCTTTATGAACGCTATTTCAGCTTAAACTAAACTACAAATTGCAAAACAAAATATTGTTATTGACTTGTGTTGGAATTTAATAGAGTTTTAACCTCTTCTTGCATAATAACAAATATACTTTTAATGTTATTTCTTATTTGTTATACAGTAGGGTCCACTTACAGAGCATTAGATAAGAGAGCAGTTTGCTTAACAGGTCACTCTCCCTTATTCCTTATTTTTTCCCTTATGTTTTCTCTTATGCCTGTTAACAGGATGCCTGTTAACAGAACACTTGATAGTAGAGCAGTCTGTTTAAACTAGTAACATGTTGGCATCATTTTCAGAGCAGCAGTCTACTTAAGGGAGATTTACAAGGGTTTATCTTTAATCTTAAAATATATCACTGCCCAAGGTGCTTGGGACAAAACCCTCTATACAGTATGACCTCAGAATTAACATATGTAATCCATTACTTATAAATAATAGAAATAAGCCTTTTTGTATATATGGAATATACAAAATATTTGTAGCCTGCTTAAAAACAACTTACATGCAATTTGGCTTGCCAATTGAATAGTTTGGACACCACTGCACTATGATTGAATTTGGTGAAACCTTCCATTGGTTAGTTTTTTAATAAATGGAAAGTCAAAAGATTTCTTACAGAATCATATTAAACAGGTTTTATTGGACACACATGAGAAATAATTACATATTAAATAGATATCAAAAAATATACATGAACAAACAGTGCAGATCACACAAAAGTCCTTATCTTTAGGGGATAAGGCAAGAAGTGAGTATTAACTAGACAATAACTTTGTTAAAACTGGTTTTGATGTTTGTATTCCTATCTAGCAACTAGATTTTGGAGGTCACATGGACTTACTTTAAGGTAGTATTTAGCCTACTTATTTGATTTTATACTATATGTTGCATTAGAGAGCATCAGAAATTTTGGAGTAAGGTTGTTCAGATCTTTTCAGCTAAGCCTCCTCCTGTATTTTTGGAAAGAAGTGAAAGTAATATGTCTGGTAAATATACCATTTTTACTGATTATTTGATAAAACAATAAAATTGATGATATAAGAATGGAAACCAATACAGTAAAATTACATGATAATGAATTTTAATGTTTTCAAGTTTGTTATAAGTTACCTAGACTTCCTAGACATGAAAAGATGGACATAACCAAATATCATTAATAACTTCCTGAATGATCTTGTTACTTTGGATAAAGGAGCAGTTAGATAAGGGAGCATTATGCAGTGATCTGAAGGGTGCTCTCTCAAGTAGACTTGACTGTATTATGGCTGTATTTCTATTATATTTAATAGAACATACATTTAAAAACTGAAAATATTTTATTTCCTTCATTACTGTTTAAAATTACATCTGCAGAAATGTTATATTGATATTTGTCAATAAAAATTAAAAGTAAAGTTATAATTGAATTTTAAAAATAATAATTTAAAAACAACATTAATTTTAGAATACAATACACTTTGGTATGATTGATCTGAACTACTTAAGTACCATAGTATTGTATTTACTGAAATATACAGTGGGTGATCGGTTAACGAACATAATCCATTCCAAGACTTTGTTTGCTATCCGAATTGTTCATTAACCGATATCGATTTACCATAGGTTTCTATGGGAATTTGATTAATTCATTCTGGAAACTGCCCAAAAATAAAAAATATATACTTTCTTACTATGTTTATTCACATGTAATAATAAAAATACATATATACACAGTCTTGATTTTTATTAGTCATGTTTTTTTCCATTCGTGGGGGTTAAAGAATCTGTCTAATGTCGATTGCTTTTCTGTCTTCTTCATGATTTTTCAGAAGTAATTAATAGCATTGTAATTGTAGAGATCTCTAGGCCTATTAACCTCAACCTGGTTTGGATGCCATTTTAAGACCGTTGTTCTGACATCCTCCCACTTCTTCAAAAGATCTTTAATAGCAGATATTGGCATAAATCCACATTTTCAGAAGAAAACATAAAAGAATTGTTTCTGTCAGAAATATAAAAGGCTGGAATTACAAGGGAAGTTTGAAAGTTCAGGGGAATACTATCCAATCAGTATATACTGGGTACAACGTCGATGTCGACATCTCCTGTGCTCTGAAAAGTTTCGAATTGTTGCCTGAAGACAAAGGAAGACCACTCAGTATTCGTTATTTACATCGCTTCTTCTTGTGTTTGTTCAGTGAAGTGTTCGTTATCCGATCATGTGTTCGTTGTCTGATCATAAAAATCTTTCACTAAAGTGTTCATTATCCGATTTGTTCGTTATACAATCTGCTCATTAACCGATCACCTACTGTATCTATTTTTTAAATATGGTTTTAAATAATGGATGTGGTGTGTATTCATTCAAATTTAGTCTTCTCATGAACTTGTTTTGAATTTTTTATTTGATCATGTAATGATAGGTAATAGATCTGTGAAATCTATAAAAATTAAAGAATCAGAAAATTAGGTTTAGACTATTATATAAATATAATCTTCTAAAATAATAAAGAATGTAATTAAAAAAGTATTTTTGTATTAAGTATTGCACAAAGATAAATGAAATAACAGCTAGTCATCCTTCTTTCATTCTTACTAGGATTGATTGAAAAATAAGCTTTACTACTGCAATATTTTTTAAGTTGTGAAGATAAACAAATAGCCATAAGCATAGCCAGAAATATGCAATTTTTTATGTACAGTGTGTTTGTTGTGTTGCATTACAGTCAAGTTCAAAAGTGAACTCATCTTCCTTATTCTAAACAAAGAAGCAATCTGATGAAGAAAAAAACAATCAATTCAGTGAAATAGTGTAAAACCTTACAAGAGCATTCAAGACACACATTTACAAGTAAAGCCAGAAAGAATGCTTTTTCTTGTATTGTGTTAATGCAAGACTGTGTAAGGAAGCAGCAAAGACATGTAGGAACTAAAGTCGTCATAAGTTATTCTTCATCCTTATTTATAGTCCTGATCTGGTACCATCAGCCTTTTGATAGTTCTGTATACATTGTACAATACTGCTGGTTCACATTTGTAGAAGTATAACTTAAATTGTATAGCATTGCCAGTTCAACATTTTAGGGCCAAGTGCAAATAAAAATTTATGGCTATTATGAATTTCAAGATGATATTAACACAGGACTTTGTACAAATGCACAGATACAAATCTGTGAAGCCATGAATGTTCTATACAGACTTGTGATTCTTTGCTGATAATTTTTGTCACAATGTTTCAACAATTTTTTACTTAAGGAATAGAATTTTTTTACTAGAAAGTTCTCTATATAATGATATGTAAATAAATATTTATTATAATGTGATTTATTTAATAACAAAAATTATTAAATAATTTTACTGAAATTTATATATAATTATATAGTCAAAATAATTATTGACTATATAAATGGTTATAAATTTATTTGTATTGATGAAAAAATATTAAAATTTATATATGAATTGTTTTTCTTTTCAAACTAAGTTTAAGTGTGTATATTGTTTTATTTATTTTAAATTAATCATATACAATTCAAATAAGAATAAAGAGAGAGTGCATTATGGATTTTAAATATATATATTTTCAAATATTTGTAAGTTTCATCATTGTGTGTTAGTAAAGTTATAAAGCTATACCAGTTAAAATTTTATTTTATAACTTATAAAATTACTAAATAATAGCATTTAACATTAATAATTTAATTAAAATCTGTAAATAACAATTATAGTTAAATGATGATTTAAAAATATTCATTTATATTATAGTGTGTAGTGATCAGTTAACACATAGACATAAAGGTAAAACAGTAATGACTGATGAAGAAAGGTATGAAGCAGTTTGTCATTGTCGTTATGTGGATGAAGTTGTTAAAGATGCACCATGGGTATTAGATGATGAATTTTTGCAAAAACATAAGGTAAATGTAATTTTCAAAAAGTTTGCTATATTGATGGTAATAGTAGTTCATTAATTTAAGATATAATAGTAATTATACTGAATTCTGCTTATCTTGGAATGTAAGTAATCAAAATTCAGTATAATTATGGTAGTGTGGAGTATAGAATATATAACTTAGTATGTAGCAGTATTAGTAGTAATGTTAAAATTATATTATTGTAAATATTTATATGAAGTGCATAATTTTTTTGTTTTATTACAGCATTAAAATAATGTTTAAGGAAATGAAATGTTATTATGCAAATAACACTTCATTTCCTTAAACATGAAAATTTTCTTCATGTATTATTTTACAGTATGTAAAATAATACATTAAGAAAATATGAGGTATTTCCTATGTGCATACAGTACATTAGCTTAATATAGACGAAGTGCAATTATTATAATGTTATTTTTGAGGGTAGATTCATATTTTTAAGCTACCAATTGACTTAGATGACAACTTTTAGACAATACAAGTTTGCCATCTGGCTAAGGTTATGGCCAAATATTTTAAAATTAGTCTAATAGAAAACTATACTTAATTGCAGAAAAAAAATTGTTAGCAAGCAAAATTATAGGTTGAATGTTTGTGGAACTATATTTGTTTGATATTTTAATATTTTATAATTGAAGTTTTTACCAATATTTTTATTAATTAAAATCAAAAAATGAAGACAGAGTTTGTTGAAATAATTACTCTTTTATTCACTTCCATGTTCTGGAATACATTCAATGATGACATGACCTTTTTTTTTTTTTAAGCTGTATTTTTGATAATCTAATGAATTAGATGTCAATTTATTTAAGTAACAATTAGACTTGGGACTCTAATTCCAGATTTTTATTATTATGTAGGGGGAGTAATAATTGTTGCCAAATTGAAGCATTGACTTTGAAGTTACTCAGATATCTGACAACCTTTCTATATGAAATTTAATCATTAATTTAATTTATGTTCCCATCATAAATAGTAAAGAAGCCACAAAGTTAACAAACATTTTGAAAGTTATGAGATTAATTCAATGAATAATGTAAGCAATAAACATTAGAGTAATTTTGATTAATATGCTGTTTTTGTAAGATGCATTAACCACATTAATCATGGGATTATCATATTTTATTTAAATATAAACTGTGAAAAGCAAAGTCAAAAGAATAAAAAGTTAGCTTTAAAATAATTATATTTAATATTTAATGCTAATGAAAGTCAATGACTTTGCTCATTTTTTTTCTTTTTATAATTAATATTAATAAATAAATAAACTAAATAACAGTAATGATTTGAATTCTGAATAAATAAAACCAATATTTTTCTGGATAATCAGCTTTATGTAATACTATTATGTTATCTTAAATATTATATTTATAGAGTGATTTAACTTTGAGTTACATAAAACAAGAATTGCAGATTTTTAAAAATATGAAATTTTTTAAATTGTAGCTATTTCCAATTTTGCTAACAAAGAATTTAAGAGAAGAACAGAATAGATATCTTAATTAATAAAAGAATATAATATTAATATTATATTCTTTAATTTAATATTAATATAATATTAAAAGAATATAATATGTCTTCAATCAATCAGTGATCCCAGAAATAAGAGATTTTCTGGCCATATAGTATCAGCAAATCTGACTTACTGTTGTCAAACTCAGTGTATAAACAATTTTTTTATTTATCATGTAAATAAAGAACCTATCAGATATTTTGTATGAAATATGGAAATACATTTACATTATAATTTCTGAGAATCATTAATCAGCTATTTTTAATAAAACCAATAAAATGAACTTTAACTGGAAAAATCAATAAACTTTTTAAACTATTAAAAATGGATATATAATGATATTCTATGTGGGTTTTAGAATAGTTTTTAAAGCATTTTGCTAGCAAAACATTATCAAATATTATAAATTTTTATTAATATTATTAATCTACTGTTGATCAAGTGAATACAGAATTCAAAAGTTTGATGATGCAAGTCCAGCCTAGCAATTCTGTGAGTCTAGTAGTGCAACACGCATGTTATCCAGCTCAACCAGCTCATGTTATCACTAAAGTTTGATTTAGTATCACACCTTGCACTGCACATATATATTTTTATTTCGTGTGAGCATTCTATATAAACTTTACTTGATTATTAATATAATTATCAAAATGGAATTCTTGACATAACAAAATATAAGAATTATTAGTTAATGTATGATATAGATATAGTAATTATTATAATTATTTGTTAACATTTTATTAAAGAAGTTTTTTAAAATGTTATTTAAAAACTGTTTTTAAAGGCCAGTTTAATATTAATTTTAATATTTAACAAATAAATTTTATATTATAGATAGATTTTGTGGCACATGATGACTATCCCTATACTATGGACGAACAAGAAGATGTCTATAAAGATATCAAGGCTCGAGGTATGTTTGTCGCTACACAACGTACAGAAGGGATTTCTACATCAGATTTAGTTTCTCGAATAGTTAGAGATTATGATGTTTATGTACGACGTAATTTGGCAAGAGGATATACAGCAAAAGAAATGAATGTTTCCTATTTAAATGTAAGTAATCTTAGAAAGTAGGGAATATTAGATATTTCTTTTTTGGTTCCCCTAAGAAATGCTTCAGAAAACTATGGAAAAAATATCTTTATATATACAGTATATGTTTTTTTAAATGTATTTATTTGAAAAATTTGAATTCTGAATAATGTATTTATTTGTTCAGTTACTGAAACACTTAAACTTAAATTGTACAATATATCAGTTTATTAATTTAATATGTAATTTAATATGTTCAGTAACTGATACACTTAAATTATATATCATATAATTTAAGTGTATCAGTTACTGAAACACTTAAATTTAAATTGTACAATATATAAATTGATTTAAACTTTCAAAATTTAATTATGCTTTCTGCTAGTTGTACAAAGTTTTAAAATATGAATTAAGAAAAAAATAAGAGTATTGTAAGTAATTATTAAGCATTTTTAATATTTTTTCATTATTATGTAAATTATTTGGAGTTTTTATTAATATAAGTATTAATAGTTAAAAAATGGATCTGATTCAAGTAGAGAGATAACAAAAATTAATCATAAGATACACTATTGTGTGTAATCAAATCATTTCATTTCTTCTGGAATATTTTGATAATTTATCAAAAAATTTTTTAACTCTTTAAAGGTAATTTTATGCAAGTTGTATATTATATATTTTTGACAGTTTAATTTGTCTGCAGGAGAAGAAGTTTCTATTTCAAAATAAAATGGATGAATTGAAGGATAAAATTGAAGGAAAACGGCATGAAATTATACAAAAATGGGAAGAAAAGTCAAGGGATTTTATTAATTCCTTTTTAGAAATGTTTGGTAAAGACGGAAGAATAGTGAGTAAATTATTTTTTTTAATATATAAATGAGAAAATATATTTATTAATAACTAATTTAGAAAAATATACATCATAAAAATTGTTATTTAAGCTAATCTTAATATGCAGTGTGGTTTTGATTTATACAATCTTTGTGATTTTGATATAAGACAATATTTCTTAATGTGTCATTTGGTTTTTACACATATGTTCTTGTAGACTATTAAAAAAAAAGCTTATAAGAATTGATCAAAAGATTGCAATAAGTAAATATTTATAAGTTATTAGTTATACTATACTATATAAGCTTTTGTTCCAAACAACATTTAAAATTACATCATGTATGTTAATTATTTTTTAAAATTTTTCTTAATTTAGTTGTATAAAATATTTGAAAAATTCTTATCTGGATGACTGCTTATGCATTTGTTGAATATAATCTTTAAAATTTTTAATGAATGATTGGTCTTTTACCTGAATAAAAATTCACTTAAATTGCTTGTTCCAGAAATATAAATGTTGTATAAATTGCAATTACACTGTAATTTAGTTATCAAATTCTATGTTTAAAAAAGTTAATAATTTAAAAGGAACTTGTACAGTATGGTTCTGTTTTACATGGAATTTTAATGTACAGATTTATATTTTTGCAAATATTAGGTTATTCCATTCCTATATCACTGAATCTGACTCTCAAGTCAGAAAACGGTATTTCTCCAGTTTAATATTCTACATATTCAAAATATCACTCACTATTGTAAATACTTTGGTTTGCAAGCAATTTTCTAGAGTAATGTACTTGATATGATATAATAAAATTATTCAGAAACATCAAACTGAAATGTTATTCTTTATATTAGTAAAAATATAAGTGAAATGTTTTGCACATTTTAAAATTTTCCTGTTAATTGTAAATAGTTTCATAAGTGTCTAGGCAATTGTCTGGAACTGCTTGGAATAGAGTACAAATTTACATGGAATTTTGTTTCATGTAATACTGTTGACTTGCAGCCCTACATAAAACAAGACCATATTATATTATATTACAATAGTTCAAACCATTCTAAATTTTTAAATATAAATTTTCATCATTTTTTGCAGCTGAAGTATTAAATAACAAATTAAGAAAATAACAAAACTTAAATCTGATTATTTTTGTTTCAATTATTACATAAAATTTTAGTTATTGCCAGAGATATTGATATAACTGTACATGAGTGGACCCTGTGCAACGTTTCCTAAATGGACCCACATTGGACTTTCTGTAATTTTTTGCTACACAGTCTAATATACATAAATTATAGTGATAAATAATTTATTCAGTTTAAAAATAGTAAATTACATTAATACACTATAGGCCTACTTACTTTGTGATGAACCCTGACCAAATGTGAATCAGTTAGCTGGTGTGAAAACAATTAACATTTGATTGATGAACGTTTTTGTGACCCTTTGTGAGCTCTTCTTCAGATTTTTTTTAATTCAAAACAGGTTGGCAGCTACCATTTGATTTTATATTTGAATGTTAAGACATTTTGAATACCTTATGCATGTGTGTTCCCCGTAAGATGTTTAAATATGATTGAACAATATGATGAGTTTGAATTCAGAGAACCTCTTCACATGCATTCTCCTTTAAATATGATTGAAAATTAAATATTGTTGTTTGGTAAAGCTTGCCATGCCATTGAAAGATACATCTCCCTAAAATAGGTATTTGAAATCTCTTAATGTTCAAATATAAAATCGAATAGTAACTGCCAGCCTGTTTTGAATTAAAAAGAAGCCTGAAGAAGAGCTCAGAAGGGGTCATGAAAACATTTGTCAATCAAATGTTAATTGTTTTCACACCAGTTAATTGGTTCATGTGAGTCACATTTGTTATACATCCTGGTGTGTTGTGCGATTAAGAACCTGACTACCTAATTTTTCTTTTTTGGACTTTGGGCGATGGATATACTTATTGCAGTTATGACAAATATATTACCTCGCCGTTCATTGTCAGTAGCATGGTCTTGGACAAGTCCAATTTCTTCACTTCTGAATTTTCTATGGAAAGTAATGTTAAACTGCTTAGTCTCTTTGGCCATTGAACTCCTCAAGTAGTGTTTTTTTATGAATTTTAGTTTAGAGAATAAACATTTGGTAGAAGCCATAGTGAGAGACATTATAAGAATAATAGAAAAAGGTACATGTGGACATCAGGCAAGTTGGATACAAGTGCATGGTTTTCAATCAGAAGTAGGTTCATTAAGTCTTATGTTTTTCTCTAAGCAAAACCCAAATGTGAGCAATTGCATTGGGAATGGTGATAAATCACTTTTTTTTTCACATATCTCTCTTAAAATGTTGTAGGAAATTTTGCTAATTTCACAGTTTGTATATGAAATTTTTCAAATTTTTTTCTTTTAATGGTGATAATTTTGTTTACCATTTTTGAATAAGACAGCAGCTTTCTTTAGTGCATGCTGAGGAGATTGGATCATCTTCAAAATGCACTTAGTAGTTTCCCAAATATAATATATCAAGACAAGAAAGATGATGAAATGGAATTCTCTAAATGAGATTTTAACACACTTGTTCTCACATGATTGATTTCTGTGTAAATGCTCATTACATCTTGAATATATTACTGGTAATGTATAGTTGTTAAGCAGTCTTGTCTTTAATGATCCCAGGCACCCTAGCTGCTTTGGGCCCCATTCATCTGCACAGGTTGCACAAATTGGTAGTTATGCCACTGATTATTACACTAAGATTACATACTTGAAAAAACATGTAGATTATAGAATAGTTTACCCAAGAAACCAGTAATTGATTCATAATGATTTTAAAGAATTATTATTATTATTTTTGATAAATTTATTTTATATTTTTAAAATGTAATAAAAGANTATTAACCTCAACCTGGTTTGGATGCCATTTTAAGACCGTTGTTCTGACATCCTCCCACTTCTTCAAAAGATCTTTAATAGCAGATATTGGCATAAATCCACATTTTCAGAAGAAAACATAAAAGAATTGTTTCTGTCAGAAATATAAAAGGCTGGAATTACAAGGGAAGTTTGAAAGTTCAGGGGAATACTATCCAATCAGTATATACTGGGTACAACGTCGATGTCGACATCTCCTGTGCTCTGAAAAGTTTCGAATTGTTGCCTGAAGACAAAGGAAGACCACTCAGTATTCGTTATTTACATCGCTTCTTCTTGTGTTTGTTCAGTGAAGTGTTCGTTATCCGATCATGTGTTCGTTGTCTGATCATAAAAATCTTTCACTAAAGTGTTCATTATCCGATTTGTTCGTTATACAATCTGCTCATTAACCGATCACCTACTGTATCTATTTTTTAAATATGGTTTTAAATAATGGATGTGGTGTGTATTCATTCAAATTTAGTCTTCTCATGAACTTGTTTTGAATTTTTTATTTGATCATGTAATGATAGGTAATAGATCTGTGAAATCTATAAAAATTAAAGAATCAGAAAATTAGGTTTAGACTATTATATAAATATAATCTTCTAAAATAATAAAGAATGTAATTAAAAAAGTATTTTTGTATTAAGTATTGCACAAAGATAAATGAAATAACAGCTAGTCATCCTTCTTTCATTCTTACTAGGATTGATTGAAAAATAAGCTTTACTACTGCAATATTTTTTAAGTTGTGAAGATAAACAAATAGCCATAAGCATAGCCAGAAATATGCAATTTTTTATGTACAGTGTGTTTGTTGTGTTGCATTACAGTCAAGTTCAAAAGTGAACTCATCTTCCTTATTCTAAACAAAGAAGCAATCTGATGAAGAAAAAAACAATCAATTCAGTGAAATAGTGTAAAACCTTACAAGAGCATTCAAGACACACATTTACAAGTAAAGCCAGAAAGAATGCTTTTTCTTGTATTGTGTTAATGCAAGACTGTGTAAGGAAGCAGCAAAGACATGTAGGAACTAAAGTCGTCATAAGTTATTCTTCATCCTTATTTATAGTCCTGATCTGGTACCATCAGCCTTTTGATAGTTCTGTATACATTGTACAATACTGCTGGTTCACATTTGTAGAAGTATAACTTAAATTGTATAGCATTGCCAGTTCAACATTTTAGGGCCAAGTGCAAATAAAAATTTATGGCTATTATGAATTTCAAGATGATATTAACACAGGACTTTGTACAAATGCACAGATACAAATCTGTGAAGCCATGAATGTTCTATACAGACTTGTGATTCTTTGCTGATAATTTTTGTCACAATGTTTCAACAATTTTTTACTTAAGGAATAGAATTTTTTTACTAGAAAGTTCTCTATATAATAGAGCAGTCTGTTTAAACTAGTAACATGTTGGCATCATTTTCAGAGCAGCAGTCTACTTAAGGGAGATTTACAAGGGTTTATCTTTAATCTTAAAATATATCACTGCCCAAGGTGCTTGGGACAAAACCCTCTATACAGTATGACCTCAGAATTAACATATGTAATCCATTACTTATAAATAATAGAAATAAGCCTTTTTGTATATATGGAATATACAAAATATTTGTAGCCTGCTTAAAAACAACTTACATGCAATTTGGCTTGCCAATTGAATAGTTTGGACACCACTGCACTATGANACATTAATAATTTAATTAAAATCTGTAAATAACAATTATAGTTAAATGATGATTTAAAAATATTCATTTATATTATAGTGTGTAGTGATCAGTTAACACATAGACATAAAGGTAAAACAGTAATGACTGATGAAGAAAGGTATGAAGCAGTTTGTCATTGTCGTTATGTGGATGAAGTTGTTAAAGATGCACCATGGGTATTAGATGATGAATTTTTGCAAAAACATAAGGTAAATGTAATTTTCAAAAAGTTTGCTATATTGATGGTAATAGTAGTTCATTAATTTAAGATATAATAGTAATTATACTGAATTCTGCTTATCTTGGAATGTAAGTAATCAAAATTCAGTATAATTATGGTAGTGTGGAGTATAGAATATATAACTTAGTATGTAGCAGTATTAGTAGTAATGTTAAAATTATATTATTGTAAATATTTATATGAAGTGCATAATTTTTTTGTTTTATTACAGCATTAAAATAATGTTTAAGGAAATGAAATGTTATTATGCAAATAACACTTCATTTCCTTAAACATGAAAATTTTCTTCATGTATTATTTTACATACTGTAAAATAATACATTAAGAAAATATGAGGTATTTCCTATGTGCATACAGTACATTAGCTTAATATAGACGAAGTGCAATTATTATAATGTTATTTTTGAGGGTAGATTCATATTTTTAAGCTACCAATTGACTTAGATGACAACTTTTAGACAATACAAGTTTGCCATCTGGCTAAGGTTATGGCCAAATATTTTAAAATTAGTCTAATAGAAAACTATACTTAATTGCAGAAAAAAAATTGTTAGCAAGCAAAATGATAGGTTGAATGTTTGTGGAACTATATTTGTTTGATATTTTAATATTTTATAATTGAAGTTTTTACCAATATTTTTATTAATTAAAATCAAAAAATGAAGACAGAGTTTGTTGAAATAATTACTCTTTTATTCACTTCCATGTTCTGGAATACATTCAATGATGACATGACCTTTTTTTTTTTTTTTAAGCTGTATTTTTGATAATCTAATGAATTAGATGTCAATTTATTTAAGTAACAATTAGACTTGGGACTCTAATTCCAGATTTTTATTATTATGTAGGGGGAGTAATAATTGTTGCCAAATTGAAGCATTGACTTTGAAGTTACTCAGATATCTGACAACCTTTCTATATGAAATTTAATCATTAATTTAATTTATGTTCCCATCATAAATAGTAAAGAAGCCACAAAGTTAACAAACATTTTGAAAGTTATGAGATTAATTCAATGAATAATGTAAGCAATAAACATTAGAGTAATTTTGATTAATATGCTGTTTTTGTAAGATGCATTAACCACATTAATCATGGGATTATCATATTTTATTTAAATATAAACTGTGAAAAGCAAAGTCAAAAGAATAAAAAGTTAGCTTTAAAATAATTATATTTAATATTTAATGCTAATGAAAGTCAATGACTTTGCTCATTTTTTTTCTTTTTATAATTAATATTAATAAATAAATAAACTAAATAACAGTAATGATTTGAATTCTGAATAAATAAAACCAATATTTTTCTGGATAATCAGCTTTATGTAATACTATTATGTTATCTTAAATATTATATTTATAGAGTGATTTAACTTTGAGTTACATAAAACAAGAATTGCAGATTTTTAAAAATATGAAATTTTTTAAATTGTAGCTATTTCCAATTTTGCTAACAAAGAATTTAAGAGAAGAACAGAATAGATATCTTAATTAATAAAAGAATATAATATTAATATTATATTCTTTAATTTAATATTAATATAATATTAAAAGAATATAATATGTCTTCAATCAATCAGTGATCCCAGAAATAAGAGATTTTCTGGCCATATAGTATCAGCAAATCTGACTTACTGTTGTCAAACTCAGTGTATAAACAATTTTTTTATTTATCATGTAAATAAAGAACCTATCAGATATTTTGTATGAAATATGGAAATACATTTACATTATAATTTCTGAGAATCATTAATCAGCTATTTTTAATAAAACCAATAAAATGAACTTTAACTGGAAAAATCAATAAACTTTTTAAACTATTAAAAATGGATATATAATGATATTCTATGTGGGTTTTAGAATAGTTTTTAAAGCATTTTGCTAGCAAAACATTATCAAATATTATAAATTTTTATTAATATTATTAATCTACTGTTGATCAAGTGAATACAGAATTCAAAAGTTTGATGATGCAAGTCCAGCCTAGCAATTCTGTGAGTCTAGTAGTGCAACACGCATGTTATCCAGCTCAACCAGCTCATGTTATCACTAAAGTTTGATTTAGTATCACACCTTGCACTGCACATATATATTTTTATTTCGTGTGAGCATTCTATATAAACTTTACTTGATTATTAATATAATTATCAAAATGGAATTCTTGACATAACAAAATATAAGAATTATTAGTTAATGTATGATATAGATATAGTAATTATTATAATTATTTGTTAACATTTTATTAAAGAAGTTTTTTAAAATGTTATTTAAAAACTGTTTTTAAAGGCCAGTTTAATATTAATTTTAATATTTAACAAATAAATTTTATATTATAGATAGATTTTGTGGCACATGATGACTATCCCTATACTATGGACGAACAAGAAGATGTCTATAAAGATATCAAGGCTCGAGGTATGTTTGTCGCTACACAACGTACAGAAGGGATTTCTACATCAGATTTAGTTTCTCGAATAGTTAGAGATTATGATGTTTATGTACGACGTAATTTGGCAAGAGGATATACAGCAAAAGAAATGAATGTTTCCTATTTAAATGTAAGTAATCTTAGAAAGTAGGGAATATTAGATATTTCTTTTTTGGTTCCCCTAAGAAATGCTTCAGAAAACTATGGAAAAAATATCTTTATATATACAGTATATGTTTTTTTAAATGTATTTATTTGAAAAATTTGAATTCTGAATAATGTATTTATTTGTTCAGTTACTGAAACACTTAAACTTAAATTGTACAATATATCAGTTTATTAATTTAATATGTAATTTAATATGTTCAGTAACTGATACACTTAAATTATATATCATATAATTTAAGTGTATCAGTTACTGAAACACTTAAATTTAAATTGTACAATATATAAATTGATTTAAACTTTCAAAATTTAATTATGCTTTCTGCTAGTTGTACAAAGTTTTAAAATATGAATTAAGAAAAAAATAAGAGTATTGTAAGTAATTATTAAGCATTTTTAATATTTTTTCATTATTATGTAAATTATTTGGAGTTTTTATTAATATAAGTATTAATAGTTAAAAAATGGATCTGATTCAAGTAGAGAGATAACAAAAATTAATCATAAGATACACTATTGTGTGTAATCAAATCATTTCATTTCTTCTGGAATATTTTGATAATTTATCAAAAAATTTTTTAACTCTTTAAAGGTAATTTTATGCAAGTTGTATATTATATATTTTTGACAGTTTAATTTGTCTGCAGGAGAAGAAGTTTCTATTTCAAAATAAAATGGATGAATTGAAGGATAAAATTGAAGGAAAACGGCATGAAATTATACAAAAATGGGAAGAAAAGTCAAGGGATTTTATTAATTCCTTTTTAGAAATGTTTGGTAAAGACGGAAGAATAGTGAGTAAATTATTTTTTTTAATATATAAATGAGAAAATATATTTATTAATAACTAATTTAGAAAAATATACATCATAAAAATTGTTATTTAAGCTAATCTTAATATGCAGTGTGGTTTTGATTTATACAATCTTTGTGATTTTGATATAAGACAATATTTCTTAATGTGTCATTTGGTTTTTACACATATGTTCTTGTAGACTATTAAAAAAAAAGCTTATAAGAATTGATCAAAAGATTGCAATAAGTAAATATTTATAAGTTATTAGTTATACTATACTATATAAGCTTTTGTTCCAAACAACATTTAAAATTACATCATGTATGTTAATTATTTTTAAAAATTTTTCTTAATTTAGTTGTATAAAATATTTGAAAAATTCTTATCTGGATGACTGCTTATGCATTTGTTGAATATAATCTTTAAAATTTTTAATGAATGATTGGTCTTTTACCTGAATAAAAATTCACTTAAATTGCTTGTTCCAGAAATATAAATGTTGTATAAATTGCAATTACACTGTAATTTAGTTATCAAATTCTATGTTTAAAAAAGTTAATAATTTAAAAGGAACTTGTACAGTATGGTTCTGTTTTACATGGAATTTTAATGTACAGATTTATATTTTTGCAAATATTAGGTTATTCCATTCCTATATCACTGAATCTGACTCTCAAGTCAGAAAACGGTATTTCTCCAGTTTAATATTCTACATATTCAAAATATCACTCACTATTGTAAATACTTTGGTTTGCAAGCAATTTTCTAGAGTAATGTACTTGATATGATATAATAAAATTATTCAGAAACATCAAACTGAAATGTTATTCTTTATATTAGTAAAAATATAAGTGAAATGTTTTGCACATTTTAAAATTTTCCTGTTAATTGTAAATAGTTTCATAAGTGTGTAGGCAATTGTCTGGAACTGCTTGGAATAGAGTACAAATTTACATGGAATTTTGTTTCATGTAATACTGTTGACTTGCAGCCCTACATAAAACAAGACCATATTATATTATATTACAATAGTTCAAACCATTCTAAATTTTTAAATATAAATTTTCATCATTTTTTGCAGCTGAAGTATTAAATAACAAATTAAGAAAATAACAAAACTTAAATCTGATTATTTTTGTTTCAATTATTACATAAAATTTTAGTTATTGCCAGAGATATTGATATAACTGTACATGAGTGGACCCTGTGCAACGTTTCCTAAATGGACCCACATTGGACTTTCTGTAATTTTTTGCTACACAGTCTAATATACATAAATTATAGTGATAAATAATTTATTCAGTTTAAAAATAGTAAATTACATTAATACACTATAGGCCTACTTACTTTGTGATGAACCCTGACCAAATGTGAATCAGTTAGCTGGTGTGAAAACAATTAACATTTGATTGATGAACGTTTTTGTGACCCTTTGTGAGCTCTTCTTCAGATTTTTTTTAATTCAAAACAGGTTGGCAGCTACCATTTGATTTTATATTTGAATGTTAAGACATTTTGAATACCTTATGCATGTGTGTTCCCCGTAAGATGTTTAAATATGATCGAACAATATGATGAGTTTGAATTCAGAGAACCTCTTCACATGCATTCTCCTTTAAATATGATTGAAAATTAAATATTGTTGTTTGGTAAAGCTTGCCATGCCATTGAAAGATACATCTCCCTAAAATAGGTATTTGAAATCTCTTAATGTTCAAATATAAAATCGAATAGTAACTGCCAGCCTGTTTTGAATTAAAAAGAAGCCTGAAGAAGAGCTCAGAAGGGGTCATGAAAACATTTGTCAATCAAATGTTAATTGTTTTCACACCAGTTAATTGGTTCATGTGAGTCACATTTGTTATACATCCTGGTGTGTTGTGCGATTAAGAACCTGACTACCTAATTTTTCTTTTTTGGACTTTGGGCGATGGATATACTTATTGCAGTTATGACAAATATATTACCTCGCCGTTCATTGTCAGTAGCATGGTCTTGGACAAGTCCAATTTCTTCACTTCTGAATTTTCTATGGAAAGTAATGTTAAACTGCTTAGTCTCTTTGGCCATTGAACTCCTCAAGTAGTGTTTTTTTATGAATTTTAGTTTAGAGAATAAACATTTGGTAGAAGCCATAGTGAGAGACATTATAAGAATAATAGAAAAAGGTACATGTGGACATCAGGCAAGTTGGATACAAGTGCATGGTTTTCAATCAGAAGTAGGTTCATTAAGTCTTATGTTTTTCTCTAAGCAAAACCCAAATGTGAGCAATTGCATTGGGAATGGTGATAAATCACTTTTTTTTTCACATATCTCTCTTAAAATGTTGTAGGAAATTTTGCTAATTTCACAGTTTGTATATGAAATTTTTCAAATTTTTTTCTTTTAATGGTGATAATTTTGTTTACCATTTTTGAATAAGACAGCAGCTTTCTTTAGTGCATGCTGAGGAGATTGGATCATCTTCAAAATGCACTTAGTAGTTTCCCAAATATAATATATCAAGACAAGAAAGATGATGAAATGGAATTCTCTAAATGAGATTTTAACACACTTGTTCTCACATGATTGATTTCTGTGTAAATGCTCATTACATCTTGAATATATTACTGGTAATGTATAGTTGTTAAGCAGTCTTGTCTTTAATGATCCCAGGCACCCTAGCTGCTTTGGGCCCCATTCATCTGCACAGGTTGCACAAATTGGTAGTTATGCCACTGATTATTACACTAAGATTACATACTTGAAAAAACATGTAGATTATAGAATAGTTTACCCAAGAAACCAGTAATTGATTCATAATGATTTTAAAGAATTATTATTATTATTTTTGATAAATTTATTTTATATTTTTAAAATGTAATAAAAGAACCCCTTGGAACAAATTTAAGAACTGAACAATCAACTGTAGAGTAGTTGTAGAAGATAAACTATCCAAATAATTATTATTTTCAATTATAATTAGAGAATAAAAGATGAAAACATGATAAAATAAATTAAAGATTTTAAAGATGATAAAATTATTCATCTCTGAACAAGCAGTTCTAGAAAATTAATGCATTTACAGTTTTGACTCATAAAATTTTAATTTGGAATTATGGATAAAATTATTTTAATAAAAATAAATTAGTATTAAATTAAAAGATTAAAAATTATTTCATATTGTTTTGAATAATAAAAAATTACTTCTGCAAGATAATGAGTTTTTATAAATGTTAAAAATATATAATAAACATTAAGATATAAACTTATTGCAATATTCTCAAATGTATTATTTATTTATACAGAATCATTTCTGGCAAGAGAGCAAAGGACGTATTCGTCAAGCACTCTCTCCTAGTAGTAGTCCACCAGCAAGTCCAGCTTCACAACGTGCTAATTCCACTTCTCCAGTTAATAGCCATTTTGTGAACAATACGGATTATTCAGATGATGATGAAACAGAAGGATAATAATAAAGGAAAATAACATGTATATTTGTAAATGAATTTAAAATCAAATTGACTGAATTTCTGCTAAGAAAATGCTAATTAAAACTTAGGATTTATGGTAATTTATCATCAGCTTAATTTCTTTGCAAATTTGCTATGGAGTTTTTACATAATTTTGGTCAAAGAAAGGGAAAAAATGCAATTACTAAGATTGACAAAACAGGATAAATTAAATCACATCAATTAGAATAATCTATTAAAGTAAACTGCTTTGATTAAAGTAATTTCAACTTGTATTATTGCAATTATTTCAAATTATTTGAAAACAACACTGTGTTTCTTTTAACAATTTTGAGAAGAAACATGATCCTGCTAATTATAAAAGACCAAATAAAAATGCATTAAATGAGTTAAGGACCAAATGTAAGCAAAAAACATTTTACTTATTTATGTAAATGAAACAATTATTAAAGATGAAAGATTTAATTTAAAATTTTTTTCATTTTTTTAAAAATAAATTATTTGATTAAGTTTGATGACAGTGGGTAATTGTTTGATTCTGGAGATTTTATATTTATGTAAAAATTGTCTTTCAGTCTTCCATCTTTTTAATTTTAACTATGACTTGTCAACCAGTATTGTATTAAATGGAAATTTAAAACAATAAATTATTTAAATTTTAATTTTTTCTAAAAAAAAATTANATTCAGATGATGATGAAACAGAAGGATAATAATAAAGGAAAATAACATGTATATTTGTAAATGAATTTAAAATCAAATTGACTGAATTTCTGCTAAGAAAATGCTAATTAAAACTTAGGATTTATGGTAATTTATCATCAGCTTAATTTCTTTGCAAATTTGCTATGGAGTTTTTACATAATTTTGGTCAAAGAAAGGGAAAAAATGCAATTACTAAGATTGACAAAACAGGATAAATTAAATCACATCAATTAGAATAATCTATTAAAGTAAACTGCTTTGATTAAAGTAATTTCAACTTGTATTATTGCAATTATTTCAAATTATTTGAAAACAACACTGTGTTTCTTTTAACTATTTTGAGAAGAAACATGATCCTGCTAATTATAAAAGACCAAATAAAAATGCATTAAATGAGTTAAGGACCAAATGTAAGCAAAAAACATTTTACTTATTTATGTAAATGAAACAATTATTAAAGATGAAAGATTTAATTTAAAATTTTTTTCATTTTTTTAAAAATAAATTATTTGATTAAGTTTGATGACAGTGGGTAATTGTTTGATTCTGGAGATTTTATATTTATGTAAAAATTGTCTTTCAGTCTTCCATCTTTTTAATTTTAACTATGACTTGTCAACCAGTATTGTATTAAATGGAAATTTAAAACAATAAATTATTTAAATTTTAATTTTTTCTAAAAAAAAATTAATAAGGCTTTTTTTATTTTTCTTATTAATGATTTAATATTTCTTGAAAGCTTTTTCACTTTCCTTTTTTATATATATATATTTTATATTATTTATTATAAAAACATTGTAAATTTAATATAAAAAATGTTAATTTCTTAAAGAATATTAAATTTTTTAAGAGTTCAATAAAGTTGGTGGTGATTTATTTTTATGTTGTTAAAATCGTGATATTAATGAAGATATTTTTAAACTTTTTCCATAAAACAATCAATAAAATACAAATAAAATGTTGAATATTTTTCTACTAGTTCAATTTTTTTTTAATGCAAGTATTTATAACTTTGAATTTTTTAATATACATTTATATAAAAAAAACTTAATGTAAAAAATGGACTAGATACATATGTACAAAAAGTTTGAAACTAGATTTATTGGTTTATTTTTTTTATAATATAATTAATAAAATTTAATTTAAATAAAAATATTTGCTTTTGGTTGCTATAACATTAAACAATTGATAGACCAAGTTATTTATAAAAAATTTTAACTAAATTTTAACAAAAATAGAGAGAGTTGAAGTGCAATAAAATGTCAAAACAATTTAAACATTTAAAATTGATTCTAAAAGTAAATTTTTATTACACCTTATAATAATATTTTCTTTTTTATAGTTAAATAAATGTGGCTGTTTTTCATACTAAATGTTTTAGTTTTTTTTTTTAAATTCCAATTGCTAGTACACTAGAGGAAGTGATCTAATAGTCTATAATACTGTAATAGAAATATACGTGCACAGCAGTTGTGCATTACTCTTGATTTACAGCATCGCCTGTCATAATAATGATCGTTAGTGAAGTATCTGGAATACTCAAAATTTAACACTAATGAATCCTTGTAAGCATAATTTTATATATGTGTTGGTATTTATAAAACGAAGACTGTAATTTATAACAGTAATGGCATCGATATCGATCGGATTTTCGTTACGAGATGTATAATTTTCGTAAGAGTTGCGGAGTAGTGAAAACTGAATATCTAGCACATTGTATGATATGGAAAGTTTCATTCGAAAGTTCCTATATTCGCCATAAAATTTTTATATCCAAACATAATTTTTTTGTTACTTTTTTTGATAAACCGAAATATATCTACAACTTCCTTGTTTTTTGAATATTCATAAACTAATGCTTACTTCAGACGTTCCTACTAAACAGATTTAACTTTAAATCTGGGATTTTATTCTTTACCTATTAAGTCGTGTAATTTTATGACACTTTTTAATGTATAGCATTACGTGCTCATGCATTAAACTCTGCATGCAATACGTAAATATGTGTGATATATGAATCTGATTCTATGTAATGTAACCCACTATAAGAGGATTTTTGTTGTAATTATGCAAGATAATTAGAAATCATTTCGCTATCTTGCACTATAGATTTAAGATTTTTAAAATTATTTTGGGTAATTATATATTTCACGATACAATTTATATACTCTGAATTATATATAAATTGTGCATAAAACAAGTTAAAGAAAATTGGTTTGAAATGCTGCTATAATTAGGATTATTTATTCAATTGTTAAACGAATCTTGAATTTTAATGAAATGGCATTTAAATTTATCATCTAAATCATTCTGCAAAAAGTGAATATTAAATATACCCCGACGACTATAAATTTTTCTGCTTAAATTTATTATTAACGACATAAATTTTGCATAAATTTAATTGAATTCTCTCAATAGTTCATTGTCCCTTCTAAATTAAATTCAAATATGGAAAATATCTGTATACAAAATAACCACGTAGTGTCGATTTTAAACGATTTTAGCTTTCAAATTTATGAAATTTAACTGAAAAAATAGCTGATTTTCTAAATGAATTGAGTCATACAAATTAAAAACTAAAAGAAATTGTAGTGTTACGGAAATCTGATTTTAATCTTGTTTATAATTTAATAATTGTTGCCCATCATCTGGATGAGCCGAATAACACGAATGGCTTTTTCACTCTCCTTAAAATCAGTTTATGAGATGATAAATTAACGTTTCAGCAGCTCCTTCTGTCGATCCTATATTTGAGAAAAACCGATATTAAAGACTAAACGAGGTTTTTATATCGTAGTTCTAAGTTTAATTACATATATGTTTGCCCTTTGATATATAAGTTTATGTATACTGTATATCCTATAATAAAAGATTTAAACAGAAAAAATATATATACAGGGAACTTTTCCATCTCGGAGTCGTTTGTCATGTATTAAAAATTATTAAGTTAATTTATTTCAGTTTAAATTAAACAACTATAAATATGTTTTAGAATAGGAATAAAAGTTAATCGTATTTAGTAATCAACTATCTCGTTTGAGACCGAATAACACGCTGTTTATACATTAAAGAAGTGTCATTTTATAGCTTAGATTTGTAATAAAATATAAAAATATTATCGTAGAAACGATTTTTCAGAAAATGTACATAAATGAAAATACAGTATTTCTGTTCTCGAAATCTACAAAGTGAAATTCATGCGAGAGAAAATCAAACGGCCTGTTATATTATAGTTTATAGCTTGAAATGAAAGTTCATTACCTTCCCCTTTACATCTGTTTTTCTGACAAATACTGTTCGGTAAAGAAGCTGCAGATGCTTTTTCTTATATCGTCTCATATAAGACTTTGCATCTGTTCTATAGAATCGCTTCTTACAAGAGGTTACTTAGAGGGGCAGTGTGTTCTAGATATTTGAAGCCATTTTTTAGTGGTTCTAGGTATAAAAATACGTCCATAATGCAGATAGATATTTCTACTTTTAATATAATGTAGTTTTTTTACTTTCGAAGTATTCTTATGTCGAATTCTAATAGCAATTTAACGGATCTTTCATGAAGAAGGTTTAGAAATTTCTAAACATTTAAATGTCGTTTAATTAAAATTATAATAGAGAATGTTTTCTTTGAATAATTTTTAAATTAATAAATCTAATCGGAAAGGGCTACACAAATGTCCTACAATTAGATATAATTTAGGAATGAGGAAGACATTTATTACATTTTAATAGCTTCGAAAATAAAATTAATTTTATTTTTTAGAGTGTATTTTTTTAAGTCGTTAATTTTTTAGAATGGTATTTTTATTCGTTTCAAGTATTTTAACATTTAAACTTATTAAATTTTAATTATGAATATAAAAGAATAAAAGTAAATGGAAAAGTTCGGTTATCTTTCTGAATGATGATGATGATGATAGCAAATTTGAATTTGATTATTTTTAAAAAGCATATAAATTAACCTTTAAGAATTCATAATAAATTGGCTCTATTGCCAATATTACTTTAGGATTTTTATGAACAAGTCTAAAATATTTAAATTAAAGTTACAAACATTATTTATAAAAATAAACTGAAATAATTATGATATTTCTTAAAATCTATCTTGATTAAAATCGAGAATATTTTGGAATAAAATTATTGCAAATTTTTAATATTCTAGTTTTATTTAAAACTTTAACATTCATTTCCCAGGATTGTTTATTATTAATATCATTCGAATACTATAATATTTATGTTTCAAGATAATACTATACCTGTTTTCTATAGATAAACCATTTAAATTTAACAAATTTATTTAAATAATTAACAAAAGATTGCTTGGATTTTTTTACAATAAATATTCCTGTTAAATTACCAGTTTTTAGAGATTTACTAGAACCAAATTTAAAGGATTTCGGTAGATAAATTCCATCTATTTTTATCGTTTCCGAATTTCTTTGTGCAATGAATGACTACAAATATTTATAATTTATTTTCACTCAATTTGTAATTTACCTTTCCTGTAGAATTGGAATTTTAGGAAGTTTTCTGTATAGGCTACATCTAGTTATTTACAGTAGAATACTGTAAAAATTTTAACGATTTTTGAAAATATAAAATTCTCATATTTTATTTCAGGATATAAAAATTTATAACAAAGTTATTAAATATAATTTTCGGTACAAAAATAGGTATAATGAAAAAAGTAATAAAAGTTATAAGAAATAAAAGATTAATTTATAATTATAAGCAATTGTAATACAATAAGCTTAATTTTATCATTTATACTACGACAGATAAAAGTTTGAGTAACTTCAAGCAAATTACTCATCCCAGAATAAAATGATAATATTTAAGAAACTGTACATTTAAAGCGTTTTAAATCCGCTTTATTGTAAATTAAATATTGAAAATTATAGCAAAGATCTATTCTAAACAGTTTGTTAGATGTATTAAATTATGTACAATCGATTAAACTTTAATAAATAATTTTAGTCCTTTCCATTTATTAATAGAAACCGTTGCTTTTGATATATTTCATTATATACAATTTATAAAATATATTTTCGGTAACCGAATTGACCTTTAGATGAAATGATTTTCTTTTGTATCTATATTTGTGAAGATACTTTGATGAAAACACTATTCTAAATTAGAAGAAACTCTCTTAAAACAAAATAGAAACCCGAGCAATGTTGAAAATCACAAATAACGCTTACAAAACTGATGAAACAGAAATTGAGCCATAAATTTTTTATTACTATAAAAATTTACGATGTGATTTTAGTATATAAATTGGTCCATACCCTGAAATTTAATATATTTCGTATACTATTCGCATAATCTTTAGCAACTCGTTAATAAAATGCATGCTTAAAATATGTTTTAGAAATTGAATTACAATAATAATGAATTATTATTTAAATATAATTTTAGAAATCTATATAAATTACAGCACATTTTATCCACGTCTTAAATAAATATTTAACGTTTTCGAGTCATTTTTACTGTAAATTTACATATCCACGTAATTTACTCGCTAGAAATAACTTTATATTTACTTTTTTTTTTAATATTGTAAAGTTTTATCTTTAAAAATTCTTAATTAATTCTTTAAAAAAATAAAACATTTCTTGTTAATGTGTGATATTCGCTTATTATAGCGCACTTATAAATTAATTACGGTTGGTAGACCTAATAATTTCATCATTTAAAATATAATTATCTTTAAATTTTCACGTAATTTTAATTTTTTCACAAAAAAATCGTGCAGAATATTTTAAAAATAATATAAACTTTTTTTAAAGTACAACTACATCTTCGCATTACTTTAATATTCGTGCAATACATTATCGCATTTGACATAATTATATAGCAAATGGTTTATTATCCGGATTATTATACTTAAATATAGTCATTAGTCGATCGAAATAGAAAATTAGATTAATATAAAATAGATTAAATGCTTAAATTTTATCAAGATAAGGAAAATTTGATAAAATTTAAGCATTTTTCGTGCCTATATTTATCATTAGAGAATAAAAATGATAAGATTTAAGAAACTATAACTTACATATGTAAAAATTCAATTTTTATTTTCTTAAAATAGCCGACAAACAAATCAGATTTGGGCTTTCGAGAAAGGAGGATAAAAATTGTATGTAGAAAGAATAAAATGTAGATTTTCGTAGGTTGTCCTGTAGAAGACGTGAAGAAGTCCTTTGTGTAATTACTTATCTTATGTTAAGTCAACCCAGCGAGAATCAGGATAGTTAATTAAACGAGACTGTTATTGACAGGATAATTTAATAAGAGATCAGTGAATTCTTTATTTCTCTCTTAACTGGCTTAAATGTAGCATCGAATATTTCTCTAAGGGCGCCTCTATTGATCTCTGTTCTTATAAATTTAAATAAGATATAATTTTCTAAATCTAGAGACGTATTACCTTTCATATATTTTTTTATGTCCGTACACCCGTTTTGATTGTATCTCACTTAGGCAGTTTGTTTGATGTATGATAACCTTGTTCTCCGACTCTATAAATAATTATGAATAGCATATTTTTCTAGATTTATACAGAAACATTGTACGGGGATGAATAATATAACCGTCTAACTAATAATAATTAAATAATGAATGAACCAAATATACTTGGAGGTGCATCGAACCGAGTGGAAGGATAAATTAACGAGACTATAATTTAAAAAAAATGTTTTATTGGTCGTTTAAGTTTAGTTCTTTTATCAGTCTGAAAGGTTCTTATTGATCCGTTCGTAACATTTTCTTATAACGTCACGAAGTTCGCGTTGAAAGTCGTTCAGAAGTGGACTCGAAGTAGACATCGTTTTGGAATTTCTTTGTATGGAAGATTCTTGGAAACTCGATCCGTCCAGCTGCAGAAAACGATTCTCGCGACGTGGAGTCAATTTTATTTGTTTACGATCGATCGGTTGTTTGAATTTTTGCTGGTTCCATCAACACCGATTGAAGTACTTGCAGCAAAGTTTACTTTCAGATCTTCTTTATTGTTCGTGCTGCATTCCTCTCGTAAAATTTATACAACACACTCATGCAGTTTCTATTATTATAAATACTAAATTTGCCTCTGATAAACCTCGTGAGTGTTAAAAATTTGGCGACGAAATAGAATAAAGATTCGTCAGTCGATTGCCGGCAATAACAAAGCATTAACTGATCTATATCAAAATATTCAAAATTTCTTATAATAAGAGAATATTATTATAAATTATGAATGTTTTCCTCTACAGAACAGTTACCGAGCTTAAAACTTTTGTATAAATTTAAAAATGGCATTATTTAAAATGCTTAATTTCAATAAGTAATCATTTAAAATAGCATATTTAGAATTTTTTAATGCTAACGAATGGATTATATCTCATCATTCAAATTCTAACTATAGAACTTATTAATACTATCTGAGAAAAGTTTAGAGAATTATAAAAAATATTAAAAAATTCACTAAATATAGTCTACACTTTTTGTGCCAAAAAATTAGGAATATCGATTATTAAAGAATAAATCGATATTTATTTAAAATAAAAAAAATTCAGCACTCGATTTATTATTATTATTTTTTCTCTAATTTTTTATTCTGTAAAAAAATATCGATAATATATATTCCGATATTTAAATGTATATCTGGATAATATCGAACAGTGTGTAACATTTTGAAGAATTTTTTATTTGCTCTTGAAAGAGTCGTGACCCATATCTTTGGAAATTATACACTATAAATAGATATTGATCAGAGATAAGTTAGACCAATGTCTGCTGATAATTAATTAAGATTAAAAGAAATAAATAGATATATTTCTCGAAACTAAATATAGCATAAAATACTCATGGTTTAATGTATAGAACTATATTGTTCTGTAAACAAAAATAAAAATTATATATTGTTAAAATTCCATTTATTTTTTTAATACATCTGTTTAAATATTAACATGTTTACATTGTTCGTTTCTTGATTATGTTGCTTCCGTATTTACTTCATAATAATGAATAGATAATGGATAGAATAATAATGAATAGATTTAGATAATAGATATATCTAAAATATAAAATAAAAATTATAATTAATTAAATTATTATTCTTATTAAAATAAAGTAATTTATGTACTGTATTGTGACAGATAAAAGAATTTATTTAATTAATATTATTATTTGTTTAAAAAAAATTAATACAGAAATAAAATAGTTTAGTTAGGTGTTTTCGTAAAAATTTTCTTTGTTATTTTCGTTTTAACAGACAAAATGGAGAAAGAATTTTAAGAATTAATAATAGAAATAAATGTTTTATAATTATAAAATAGTTTTTAGTTATTAAATAGTTGACAAAATGTTTTATTCTAGAAGGAAATAAGGTAGAGACTAGCTTACCCGTCTCATCTATCACGATTTGCATTTAAAATAAACATTAAACATGTGTAACGCAGATAATTAAAACACCGTAAAAAGAAATAAACTCATTTTTGAAGAGAACCATTTCTCTATTCTCTGGAATAATTCCGTTTAATATAATTTCGTTTTAGTATAGATGCATTTTAAAAATTATTCTGGATCTATTTAAATATTAAAAACGTCACAAAAATACGAATAATTAAACGACAAAAAAAATTAACTAGAAATTTAATTGAAACACTTTATTTGTATTCCGAACTTACCTTTATTTCATACCTAACGATTTCTAATTAATTTTTTTTTTGGCAGAACGATGGACTTCATATTAAATTCTTCATAAGTCTTTTTAATGTTCGGTTGACATACCAAATTTTATCATTTATTTATTGCCTTACTGCTTATCGTCCATTATTCCCTTAACATAAAGCTATAAATGTGCGAAATATAAATTTATATATTGTGCAGTAAATTATATATATTTTATACTTTTTATATTTTTATTCTTCGTTGTAATTAAAGCAAAGGAAATCCGTCTAAAACTCTATTAAAAAAATTTTTTAATAGTAAATTTATTTTATTTGAAATTTTTTAAAAGAAAATCTAACGCATTTCATTTTAAGAAATTTAAAAAGAAATGATTTTTTTTATATGTCTAATAATTAATTAATTGACTTTTATATATTTAAATAAGTTAATTAATTTTAAAACTTCATTTATATAAAATATTTCAATTGAAAGATTTGTTTGCTTTCGAAAGCAATAGCAATTTTTCAAATAAGCTTTTTTTTTCTTCTAATTATTTTTCTTTGCTCCGGAATAAATAAAATCGTACTTAAAGTAGATGAAGTTGTTAGTATAAAAATCTAAATTCATCACGTGAACATCTAATATGCTTTAAAAGAAATGAGTTTATTTAGTAGCACGATATCCAATGAGATTAAGATCGCTTCTGAATAAATTTTCTAAACATCTAAATCTAATAAAGTCATTAAGCTTATAAAAAACTCGAAATGTTTCTAAAGATTTTCTATATATAAATTCTATAGTCGAATATATATATATATACATATGTGTTTTATATACATATATACATGTGTGTTTTTATCCTTTGTCGTTAAGATGGTTTAAATATTCAATGTTTTTTACGTCACATTTGAAATCCTCGTTTTCTAGATTGATTTTATCAATAATATTTTTTCTTTCATTTAATAAATAATTGATTTGAGTAATGGAAAAATGAATAATTAGTTAAGGAAATGAACTACCTATGCACAGAAATCGTTAAGAAACGAATGTAAAAAATAAGTAAAAACTAAAATAAAAACGAAAATATATGTAGAGGTAAATATAAATTTATGTAATATAAATATATATATATATATATATAAAGTTTCACGAGAAAATTAATAAGAATATANAGATAATTAGAAATCATTTCGCTATCTTGCACTATAGATTTAAGATTTTTAAAATTATTTTGGGTAATTATATATTTCACGATACAATTTATATACTCTGAATTATATAAATTGTGCATAAAACAAGTTAAAGAAAATTGGTTTGAAATGCTGCTATAATTAGGATTATTTATTCAATTGTTAAACGAATCTTGAATTTTAATGAAATGGCATTTAAATTTATCATCTAAATCATTCTGCAAAAAGTGAATATTAAATATACCCCGACGACTATAAATTTTTCTGCTTAAATTTATTATTAACGACATAAATTTTGCATAAATTTAATTGAATTCTCTCAATAGTTCATTGTCCCTTCTAAATTAAATTCAAATATGGAAAATATCTGTATACAAAATAACCACGTAGTGTCGATTTTAAACGATTTTAGCTTTCAAATTTATGAAATTTAACTGAAAAAATAGCTGATTTTCTAAATGAATTGAGTCATACAAATTAAAAACTAAAAGAAATTGTAGTGTTACGGAAATCTGATTTTAATCTTGTTTATAATTTAATAATTGTTGCCCATCATCTGGATGAGCCGAATAACACGAATGGCTTTTTCACTCTCCTTAAAATCAGTTTATGAGATGATAAATTAACGTTTCAGCAGCTCCTTCTGTCGATCCTATATTTGAGAAAAACCGATATTAAAGACTAAACGAGGTTTTTATATCGTAGTTCTAAGTTTAATTACATATATGTTTGCCCTTTGATATATAAGTTTATGTATACTGTATATCCTATAATAAAAGATTTAAACAGAAAAAATATATATACAGGGAACTTTTCCATCTCGGAGTCGTTTGTCATGTATTAAAAATTATTAAGTTAATTTATTTCAGTTTAAATTAAACAACTATAAATATGTTTTAGAATAGGAATAAAAGTTAATCGTATTTAGTAATCAACTATCTCGTTTGAGACCGAATAACACGCTGTTTATACATTAAAGAAGTGTCATTTTATAGCTTAGATTTGTAATAAAATATAAAAATATTATCGTAGAAACGATTTTTCAGAAAATGTACATAAATGAAAATACAGTATTTCTGTTCTCGAAATCTACAAAGTGAAATTCATGCGAGAGAAAATCAAACGGCCTGTTATATTATAGTTTATAGCTTGAAATGAAAGTTCATTACCTTCCCCTTTACATCTGTTTTTCTGACAAATACTGTTCGGTAAAGAAGCTGCAGATGCTTTTTCTTATATCGTCTCATATAAGACTTTGCATCTGTTCTATAGAATCGCTTCTTACAAGAGGTTACTTAGAGGGGCAGTGTGTTCTAGATATTTGAAGCCATTTTTTAGTGGTTCTAGGTATAAAAATACGTCCATAATGCAGATAGATATTTCTACTTTTAATATAATGTAGTTTTTTTACTTTCGAAGTATTCTTATGTCGAATTCTAATAGCAATTTAACGGATCTTTCATGAAGAAGGTTTAGAAATTTCTAAACATTTAAATGTCGTTTAATTAAAATTATAATAGAGAATGTTTTCTTTGAATAATTTTTAAATTAATAAATCTAATCGGAAAGGGCTACACAAATGTCCTACAATTAGATATAATTTAGGAATGAGGAAGACATTTATTACATTTTAATAGCTTCGAAAATAAAATTAATTTTATTTTTTAGAGTGTATTTTTTTAAGTCGTTAATTTTTTAGAATGGTATTTTTATTCGTTTCAAGTATTTTAACATTTAAACTTATTAAATTTTAATTATGAATATAAAAGAATAAAAGTAAATGGAAAAGTTCGGTTATCTTTCTGAATGATGATGATGATGATAGCAAATTTGAATTTGATTATTTTTAAAAAGCATATAAATTAACCTTTAAGAATTCATAATAAATTGGCTCTATTGCCAATATTACTTTAGGATTTTTATGAACAAGTCTAAAATATTTAAATTAAAGTTACAAACATTATTTATAAAAATAAACTGAAATAATTATGATATTTCTTAAAATCTATCTTGATTAAAATCGAGAATATTTTGGAATAAAATTATTGCAAATTTTTAATATTCTAGTTTTATTTAAAACTTTAACATTCATTTCCCAGGATTGTTTATTATTAATATCATTCGAATACTATAATATTTATGTTTCAAGATAATACTATACCTGTTTTCTATAGATAAACCATTTAAATTTAACAAATTTATTTAAATAATTAACAAAAGATTGCTTGGATTTTTTTACAATAAATATTCCTGTTAAATTACCAGTTTTTAGAGATTTACTAGAACCAAATTTAAAGGATTTCGGTAGATAAATTCCATCTATTTTTATCGTTTCCGAATTTCTTTGTGCAATGAATGACTACAAATATTTATAATTTATTTTCACTCAATTTGTAATTTACCTTTCCTGTAGAATTGGAATTTTAGGAAGTTTTCTGTATAGGCTACATCTAGTTATTTACAGTAGAATACTGTAAAAATTTTAACGATTTTTGAAAATATAAAATTCTCATATTTTATTTCAGGATATAAAAATTTATAACAAAGTTATTAAATATAATTTTCGGTACAAAAATAGGTATAATGAAAAAAGTAATAAAAGTTATAAGAAATAAAAGATTAATTTATAATTATAAGCAATTGTAATACAATAAGCTTAATTTTATCATTTATACTACGACAGATAAAAGTTTGAGTAACTTCAAGCAAATTACTCATCCCAGAATAAAATGATAATATTTAAGAAACTGTACATTTAAAGCGTTTTAAATCCGCTTTATTGTAAATTAAATATTGAAAATTATAGCAAAGATCTATTCTAAACAGTTTGTTAGATGTATTAAATTATGTACAATCGATTAAACTTTAATAAATAATTTTAGTCCTTTCCATTTATTAATAGAAACCGTTGCTTTTGATATATTTCATTATATACAATTTATAAAATATATTTTCGGTAACCGAATTGACCTTTAGATGAAATGATTTTCTTTTGTATCTATATTTGTGAAGATACTTTGATGAAAACACTATTCTAAATTAGAAGAAACTCTCTTAAAACAAAATAGAAACCCGAGCAATGTTGAAAATCACAAATAACGCTTACAAAACTGATGAAACAGAAATTGAGCCATAAATTTTTTATTACTATAAAAATTTACGATGTGATTTTAGTATATAAATTGGTCCATACCCTGAAATTTAATATATTTCGTATACTATTCGCATAATCTTTAGCAACTCGTTAATAAAATGCATGCTTAAAATATGTTTTAGAAAT
>NW_019384688.1:0-91206 GCF_000671375.1 Centruroides sculpturatus
AATTCTTGCACAAATATAAAATTAATATGCATAAGTCTTACAAGACTAAACAGGCCATTTCTAAACATTATTTATTTATTGCCTAGATATATTTTTTATCAAATTTATTATTTTGGTATATTTGAATGAAAACAGAAATTATTACAAAGAAATTAATTTTACCTCTGCTGATTGTGATCTCTCAAATCCATCACTATCAGATGATCTGGTTGGAGTCTGAAAAATTTTTTTAAATAATCAATGTATGTACTGTACATATTTATTTTTATCAAAAAATTATTTTTAGAGAAATAATATAATTTAATAGATCATACAAAACAACATTACAATAATTCTTAACAGAATTATTATTTGATATTTATTAAATTATTGGGCTGCAATTTAAAAAAATTGAAGACCTATAAATTCTCACTGTTGTCTGTGTGTGTCTGTCTGTCTTTCCTTAATCTTGAGAACGGAGTTAGATAGGTGAAAGACGAGACCAGATGTGGAAACCTTAGGAATAGGTGGCCCCAATTAACTATATAGGAACTTCTGATGCAAACCCCAGGTTCAGTAGCATACTGAGCTAGTGCAGTATTATACTTCCCCTTGGAATTTATATAGCGGGCATGAAGGGAGGTTGCATTAACTCAGACTATATTCCAGTTCCACAATCATGGAAGTATTATTTACAATGCCACAAAGCATAATGATAATTTTTATGTGTAATTATCTTTATGCAATGTAAAGGAAACAATTTCCTTATCGAACATCGTCTGTATGTTAGAACGTCGGACTAACTTTTACAATGCCACATAATATAATAATAATTTATTTATTTATAGCTTTATTTAAAAAATAATTAATTTATATGATGTAAACATAACAATTTTTGTATTGAACATCGTTTAAATGTTTAAAAATTGGAACACAGCTAAGTTTGAAAGTTAGAAATTTTCAAAAGATAGAACTGCCTTTTGTGTTTCGTGCATTCATTCCTGATGAGGGCCTCTGAAAGACAGCTGAAAACATTTGAACGTTAAATTTTATTTGTTCATTATATGCTGGAATTTGCATTTAGGTGTCGAGTTGTTGGTTTAGTACATAGCATAGTTTCAGTTTAAGTGTGCCAGTTTTTTTTATGTCCAAACCAAGCTCTACAAATGTACATTAAGTTTCTTTATTTTATAATAATTATTTATATAAAAGTAATTGTGTAAAAGTTATTTATTTTTCTCTTGTATTTTAATTGACATGGTTTATATTGTAAGTGCCTCACACCAATTTATATAATTTTTATATGTTTAAATTGTATTCCAAATGTTTGTAATATTTTGTAGTTCCTTCAAGCATTTCAATTTAAAACACTGAATAACCTCGATGCAGATCTGAATTAAGATTGAAAACATTTATCAGTACTTCATTTATATTAGTTATTTACTGAAATTTTTGAGGTTTATTTTGTGATGTAATCGATTAAGTTAATTTTTAAGACTAATTTACTAAAAAAATATGAGTGAGTAATTTCTGAGGTTAATTTTTATTGACTATTAAAAATTCTCCATAGACCAATAACAGAGAAACACTTATAATATACACTGTCTATTTTAATGTTCAAATACAGTACACTTTCAGTTGACTGTCAGATAAATGTAGTTTCTGGTTGCTTGAGAGTTGCTATTAAAAATAGGTCTAACTAATACTAAACCATTCCATAAACTCTGTATTGACTTGATATTAATATTGATATATAATAATTAAGACAAATTAAGACAAACTTAACTTAATGTAACAGTTTTATTACAAAAACAGCTTTATGAATGCAGTGTGCAGTTTTTGTTAAATGGCAGGGGAGACAAACATGAGAAGCATGGTCTTACTCATGGCACAGCACACCTAGTTTAAAATTATATTTTCATTAGAAATTAATTCTATTTTATTTTTTATTTAAAGTATTGTTTTTTCAATTTTTTTTTTTTTGCTGGCTGCTTGAGTTTTGGTTAATAGAGAGTATATATATCTACTGTATATTATATTATAATGTATTTAAATAACATAACTATTATTTAAATATGGTTTATCATAAAAAATAAATTCAGCCTGTTACTCCAAGTTAGTTATAGCTTAAACTAGAAATAGAAATCAAAAGTCTTTTAATTACAATATTTACAAAGAGTTATTTTATCTTTTCAAATAATTTGCACGTTTATTTAAAAGCTTAAAATAATTAAAATTTACTTTATGTAACAAATTTTCATTTTGTTTTTTGATAGAAATTATTATTTCCCAATTCCTTATGCCTAAAACTATAGAAAATGGTTATTACTCCACCTCAAACTTTGCTTTTGTGACAAAGAGAGTGATATTTGGAAAAGTATCTATTTCCAATAAGAAAGTGGAAAATTTGAATTTCTTTATTCACATAAAGACACAGAAAACAACATATTATTCAAAATGAGCATATATTTATCTTAAAGTGTCTATAAAACTGACCACAAAAGATTAAGGTGAGTGGTTCTTCAAGATTTAAAATTACTTTCTCAAATCAGCCTGCAAGTGTAGTCTTCCATCATGTTCTCATTGTAATATCCTTGTTTCAAAGTCCAGTATACCCTTTGGAAACACTGGAATATTCTAACTCTAGAACATTCCAGTAAACACAGAAGCCATAAATGATCATAAAGTAGATAAATGATATCTAGGCTCAAGCAGTGGAACCTGTTGTTTGAAAGTGTGCATATTTCAGATCAGAGGAAGCATTGCCAAGATTTTGTAAATACAGTAAATACAGCAACCATAAGCTCACCAGTTCAGTTTAGTTTCAGTTATATAAATGATTTTGATGTCTAAGTGATTGTGAATAAAAGTTTTAGAATGTTATCAAAAGTTTTAGAAATTACTCAACATTTATACAGCACTCAAGCTACTGTGAATGGTCTGGAAAATAGATTACATTTCAGAATATCTTGGTCGCAAAAAGCAATGTTTGAGAGAGGGGGGAAAAACCCATTTTCTATATTTCTTAGCATAAGCAACTGGAGAACACTTACTACCTAGTAACAAAAAGTATGTTGCATGATGTTATTAATAAAATATAAATTAATTTGCAAAATTTTATAACATCTTTAAATAGTTTATATTTAAACAATTAAACTTTTACTTGTTCAATCTGCAAAATTTTACATTCTATAAATTAATTTAAAAATAAATGAATCTACTGTATATACCAGGGCTGTGGAGTTGTGTAAAAATCTACCAACTCCAACTTTTCCTTACCATCCGACTCCGACTCCATTTCATATACATAACAAGTTGGTAAGTAAAAAGGGAGTCGGAGTCGGCGGATTTTTTGACAACTCCGACTCTGGCCAAAACACTAAAACTCCACGACTCCGACTCCACAGCCCTGGTATATACTATATAATCATTATTTAATTAATACTGTATATTATTTATTTACATTTTAAAAACAACAAAACATTAAAATTAAGTAGAAAAAAATCTAGTTAAAATTATATACATAAATATAATTTCTTAAATAATAATTTATTAATTTATCAATATTAATTTTAATTTGGGCCTATATATTTAATTTAGAAACATTTTATTGTAAAGATTATTATTAGAAACATTATTAGAAACATTGATTTGTAAAGTTCTGTGTACATCACAGAACTTTACAAATCATTTTAAAAAATTATATTCTATTGATAATTTATACAAACAACAAAAATTGTTTTATATTCATTGTATATAATTGTCGTCATTTTCACTTATAAATAATATTTAAATTTTAATTGAAACAATTAAATCAAATTCCAAAAAATAAAAAACTTAGTATGTAAGTTATATTATAATATTCCTTTATTTTCTTTAATTGTTTGTGTCTATGTCCAATTAATCAAAGCACTACATCCTGTCAATTCAATACTTCCTTTTGGTATAATTCATTTAAAAACATGTTTACATATACATATATATTTGTAAACGTGAAAAAAAAACATACTCTATAAAATAAATACTTATAATAAGTATTTATTATTTATTATGAAAAGAAAAAAAAACAAAAAAATTCATTACAAAATGCAAAAGTATGTAAAAGTAAAATTAAAATATAAAAATTACATAATCACTCTTGCATAATGATCATGTAGTAGAGGTTTATTCTTTAAATTATCATATTTCTACATATTTGATTGCTATATTATTCTTGTATGATATTAATAATATATTTTTCATGATCAATTTCTAGCAATAAAGTTACTGTAGTTGAATTTAAAAAATGTTTTATTATTTTTTTAATAATATTTGAATTTAATTATTTTAAGGCACTTTGTTATCTTCTTTTTTTTTTACACATTACATAAATTATATTTATTTACCAGTATATAAAACACACTGCTGGCCCATGAAAATTGCTACACCATGTAGGTAGCACACAACAAATGCAAAATTTACATGAAAGATACAAACATGCTGGGATATGCAAATGATTAGCATTTCAACACATGCTTGCAAAGCAGGTAGAAGTAAGGCCACCTACAGGCTGTATAAAAGATCGTAAAGCAAGTTTCTCATATGGAAATCTCATTCATACAATGGTTTTCCATACCATCATTCCAGGGCTCAGCACCTGGAGTGATGGTATGGAGTGTCATTGGGCACACATCCCAGTCACCTCTTGTTTGCATAGCCAGTAATTTTGACAGCTGCTGTTACATTTCTGATGTCTTAAGGTCCATTGCTGTGCCCTATCTTCAAGGCTTCTGTCATGCTACCTTTCATCAGGACAATGCATGACTGCATGTTGCCCATGCTGTCCTGACCTTCCTGAATACAGAGGGTGTTCGACTGTTGCCCTGGCAAGTATGTTCTCCAGATCTGTCACCAATTGAGAACATCTGGTCATTGGTTGCTGAGAAACAGGCATACCACTACTCACCAGCAAATATGATAGATGAACTCTGGCATAGGGTTGAAGCCACATGGACTGCTATACGCATACCTGCTATCCAAACTCTGACTCAATGCCCAGCCTGACTACAGCTGTTATTGCAGCCAGAGGCAGCTGCTCTTGGTACTGATTTCTGCATGCTCTATAACTCAAAATTACCTATCAATTTAATCATGTCTTCCTCCTATTATACTGTGTGTGTACAATAAATATGATTTTGCTATTTGCTTTCCTTCCTGGTATAGCATTTTTAATGGCAGTATATATAAAAAATATGTTACTTTATATTATACATATTCTTTTTTATATATTACTTTCCACTAATTATTAAAATAAAACTTATATTTCCGGTTCTGTTTTTTATCTCAAGCTCAAGATTCAATTAAGCTGGAAAAAAAATTATTTAATATATCAATTTTTTTTAAAACTAAAACTGAAATATAATATGAATAGAAAATTTCTATATATGGTAAAACCACTTTGGAGACCAATCAACAATACCACTATTTTCAAGTCTCTAATAAGGCTTCACTATAAGCATGGGTGTAGCCAGGAAGGGGCATGGGTGGGCACGGTCCCCCCCCAGTTAACTTGGTGCCCTCCCCAGAAAATTACAGCCAAAAAGTGTTGAACTGATTTGCAAAACAAAATAAAAAGCTGAAACTAATTTAATTGGGTGTAGTGTACCCACTGAAAGTCTAGATGAGGCATAGCCAACATACGGCCCACTTAATGGATTTAAGCAGCCCACGATTAATCTTTGAATATTGGACTTAACTTTAAATAATTGCTTGAATGGATCCGTGATAATTCCTTATATCCTAACAATGTGGAGTGATAGAAAAGTTGAGAAATTCTGACCCCTAAAAAAAAAAAAGGCTTTTTGTGCCCAATGTGAAAAGTGTATCTGGTATCTGTAATCTCTCTGGGTTAAGGCATTGCTAGAGTTTGATATTAATGTTACGAGAACATATGATTAAAGGAAGTTTCATATTGTATGTGTGTTAAGTTATTGTCGATTCCTATGGAAATTTCATCTTAATAAACAATAATTTGAAATAATTCAATTTTGTGTCAGGCTGGCCTCTATTAGGTCCCCCATAACAAAATGCTGGCTATGTCAATGATTATAAGTATGATTAGTGTTTCATTTCTAGATGATAAAATAATTTAATCCTTACAGATTGTTTCAATGAAGAACTCAAATTAAATTTTTCATTCATGAAATATTACCCATCATTTACTTATTAATCATATGTCAAAAAATAATGCTTTCTATGATAAATATTCATCTATAGAAATCAAATACAATTCATAATTTTACTCATTTTTTAAAAATGTTTATTTTTTTTTAGCCTCTTAAAACACAGAATTTACTCTAATATAGTAGATAACGAGCAATTATTTATTGTGACATCATCACAATGTCAGGTTGCAATTTTTGCACCTGACATTGCTTGCCACCTCAAATTAATACTGTAGTGTCTTGCCCCTGTACTGTACATCATACTTTGCCATTAGCAATAGAGTCATGCCAGTCATCTATCTAACTCCTTTCAGCAAAAAAATTTTGAATTGAAATAATGTGATTTCTGGTTTGCATTGAAAGTTTGTATATAGTTAATCAAGGCCCCCTGCCCCTAAGCTTTCTATATCTGGTCTTGACTTTCATGTATCTAACTATGTTCTCGAGATTAAGGAAGGACAGAAGGACAGATGAACAAAAGTGAAAATTTATAGGTATACAATTTTTTAAAATTGCAGCCCAATAACTATATTTAAGTTATTATATAGTATATACCAGATGTGGCCAAACTTTTATCCCTTAGGGGCTACTTTTTTGGTAAAATATAATCTGCAGGCAACTATGAATATGAGCAATTTTAGGATTTTTATATGCACATGTGTTAACATTCATTTGCATTGTTCATAGGGATAAATACAAACAGTATGGGTACATTGCACAGACAGTCTATTATTGTAAGAATAAATTATCAAATTAAGATTTTTAAACATTAATTTAAGTGAAAGCAAATTGTTCAACTTTAGCTTCGTGGGCTACTTTTAAAACCTTTGCGGTCGACCGGGTCTACATGTTGGCCATCCCTGGTATATACTATTTAGTAATCAAGTTTTATAAATTTTTATAATGTAAATCTATAAAATTTGATTACTAAATACCAAGTTTTTTATTTTACACTGTTATCTTAACAAAAATCATAATTACAGTCTGAAGAAAAAGTATTTTGCCAAAAATCAAATATAATTTTAATAGAATGATTTCTATTCTTTTTATAAATATATTTTCCACAATTATTATGGAACAGAATCATAATAAACATCTAACAATTATATTTTGACATATAAATATAGCAGTTTTATCTCTCAGTTAACTTTATTAACAACTCGTGAAAATTACATCAACTTTATTAATTACAATTTTTGCTCTAAACTAGGTTTTTTCTTAAATACAATCTTATAATCTAAAAATTAATTTCAGTTATAATGTGCTTTTTCATAGTAAAAAAAATTGTCTTTCTCTTTTTATGTTAAAAGTAATAGTATACAAATTATGTATACTTTAATGATTTCAGAATAAGTTTTTCATTCTAAATTTATTTTTAATTAAAAAAAATTAAAATAATTAAAAGACTAGTTAAAAGTAATTTTATGAAAGTATTGCATTATTATTTCTTCTAATTTATTTATTTGTAGACTTTTGTTTTGCCAATATCTTTTGTTTAATTAATTATTGTTTATTTGTTTGGTCTTTAGCAGCTCTAAATAAAATATATTTTTACTAAATAAATGATAAGATCTACAGAATAAAACCTGCAGGTTTCAAAAAAGTCAAGAATTTCAACTAAATTTTAAATTTTAATTTATTAATGGTTTTTATTGCCATATCCCAAATACTATGGAAATCTTACTTGATTACATGTAAAAGTATAATTTACCTATTTCACAATAGTCATTTTTTCCCCCTGGAAAAGTATTTTTACATCTTTAATTCTGTTTTATTCAATTATTTAAAGTGAATATTTCCTCAATTAAATTAATTGAGTGAAACAAAGCTATATGATATTTTTTAATGCTCTTTTTGTAATATGAAAACAACTTCTAATTGTATATTAAATTATTAGTATTATAGCCATTTCTACCCCGATAATATTTGGCTTTGGTTGATGTATAGCTTTATAACTTATCGGGTGTAGTAAGGATGTTTGATTATAACTCCAAATTCTTTAAAAATAAAGAAAAAACAAACTTTTTTGCTGAAGTTCACTTTTATTTACAAATTACTCTCTACAGTATTTTATAACTTTAGCAAATTAATAAAGAACAAAAATTCTGTAATTATTTTGATTCAATTGAGATTATTAAATGAGTTCTATAATAATAATTGTTCAAATATAGATTATTCACTAAGTTATAGGGATGTAGTCAACATTTATATTACATTCCAGAGATACAGTACATTCCATTATATAGTACCAATCCTCCTATAATAATGGGAATGGTTTGAAAAAAATGAGTGAAATTATTTTATATTACCACATTTATTCAATTCTAAGCTGCACCTCAATTTCTCAACAGGTTTTTGTGAAAAAAATAAAAAAATACTGGTAGTAAGATTCATTTACAAAGTTCAAAAAATGAGAAATACGGAGTGAAGAATTAATTTATTAAAAAAGATCTTAAATACATAAAGTAAATCTTAATTGCTCTCACTATCACATTGTGAAAATGATTCATCAGTCACATTATCACAGCTGACTTAGAAACAAGTGTTGGCATTGTTATTTTCCCAAAGTAAGTCGTCTTCTGTGCCATCCATTGCATTTGTAATGCAGTGTTTTTTAAAAGATTGAATTATTATTTCACTGGGAATTTTTTTCCAGACAACAGATACTATTCTGCAATTTTTGAAGCACACACCTTTATTTTTCCAGAAGTGGTTAAAGTGGGGTTTTCTGAAAGTAACTAATTTTTGTATCCATTTCTTATGCAGTCCTTAAAAGGCTTGTTGATGCAAACATCAAACAGTTGAAGTTGACTCATCATACTGCTTGAGATTATCATCAATTCACAATTTTTTTGTTTCAGTTTATTTTTTAAAGAGTTAAAACACCTTAAAAAGTTAAAAATACTACAAGTGATTCAATATTATCTTTTGATAGATCAACAGATTGTTTCTTAAAAAAAATTCTGACTAAAAATTACTGATCAGATGATCATGAAATTATTAATAGATCAGGAGATAGTAGACATGGTATAGAATTATGGTACTTTTAAAAAATTGTCTTTTCAGGTAGGTCTTTTTAGCTACTTTTGAATGTAAGCCACAGACGATTTTATGGGATATTGAAATGGCAAAAAAAAAGTGTGGCTTAGAATTAATACTGAATTCAGCAATCAAATATCTACTTCATCAGCTAAATTCCAAATCTTAAATTCAATTATGTAAATTAATATGAGCATTATAAAATAAATGTTATAAATGTTGAATGTCTTTAGAAAAATAATTTGAAAGATTAGCATAAAAGAGAAAATTAACTTTATTTGTATAAAAATATTTCAAACTATTTTTTAATATATATTTTTACTATTCAGTACAGAAAAAACAAATTTATATTTATTTTTTTTCTTTGTTAGATTTTTTCATGATCTATTAGTAGAATCTATTAGTAGAATTACATGTCAGCGTTTTAAGTGGACTGTTATTTTTCTATCATTTTTTATTAATTCTAAACAAAAGTTCTTATTTTTGACATTTTAAAATTCCAATTACTAATTCCAAAACTAAACTCAAACTAAAATTATTGAAATGTACTACATTAATTATTAATGTACTATTTAATGGAGGTACACAAATGGCCCTTTTTACTCTAATTGAGCTAGTACAATTGCAATTATCTAGGAAAAGACAAAGTTTTTGCATTATTCTTGGACATAGAAAAAGCATTTGATTCGATGGTAATTGCAGCATTGCAAAGGAAGCTGATTAAATATCAGGTGGACATTTACTTAGTGAGAATAATAGGAGAGTTATTTGGCCATTATGAAGTGATAGTTAAACATGAAAACAGTGAGTGGCCACTGTTAGACACAGAGAGAGGATTATTACAAGGAGACCCCTGGTTCCCCCATTTATTTAATTTTTTTACGTTTGACATAAATGAATGTTTTGAGTGAGAAGATGATGGTTTTACTTTTGATGGTCAAATTGTTCACTTCATATCTTACGCTGACGATGTTGTTATAGTTGCACCAACAGCTGCAGCTTTACATAGTAAGATTAAATCAATGCACAAATACTTTGATAAATTAAAACTCAAAATTAACCCACATAAATCTTCCATAATGATATTTCAGAATGGGTTGAGGCTCTTCAAGAAAAATACATCCTTTTACCTGTATGATGAACAATTTAAGATTGTACAGGAAATAAAGTTTTTGGGAATAATTCTGACATCAACTCTATCCTTAGATAAACATTATAAAAAAATTAAGGCCAAATCCATAGTATTGATCAACAATATGGTGAAATTGTTTCTTCTTCTTCTTGGTGCCATATCAGATTCCTGACGTCGGCGACACCTGGCATAGGTTTGTAATCCGCCAAGGTGTATACTAGGGAAAGTTACTACCCAGAGTGGTTTCCCGTTGCCTTCTCTGGGGCGCGATGTTACGCGAGGGGAACTAATGCCTTCCGGGAGGACTTTTATGGGGAACTGGCCTCCTATTTAGTCGTTATTGGCAAGGAGAAAACCCGGAAAACTCCAAGCAGCCAGCCTGTCCGATCGCGGCGCGAACCCACGACCGAACTCCCAGTGTTTAGGGTACGAAGACCACTCGGCCACTGGTGGGCACTTGAAATTGTTTACGATTACTAAATTAAAGAATATAATTGTTCATTTTAAACCGTTTAATTCAATAATTATCAATGCAGTAGGGTATGCCTCATCAATTTGGGGCCTTGCAAGTTATAAAAAAGTTGACATTATACAAAATAAATTTATTTGTAAAATTTTTACTCTGGAGTATGATACTCCTGGTTTTGCTCTCAGATTGAAACTAAATAGGTTTAAATTAAGTCCTTTTTTTATAAAAAGGTTTATTAATTTCCTATTTATAATTAGAGATAGCAGAAATATATCTTCTAAACGGCTGTTTTTGTTATATACAAAATTCTGTCAGGTTTCGCAGAGATCATGGATGGATCAAATTAAAAGTATTGTTAATATCTATGGAGTTTCTTTAGGTCCACTCCTAGAAAAATCGGAAATTAGTGAATTACTAAAATCTCATTTAATTCAAAATTCACTCAAAGTTTCAATTGTCACAAGATATTGAAGAAATGTATAACCGAAATAAACCTGAAAGTATAGTTTATTACTGGAATACATCTTTATCAATAGTTACATGTTAACCAATATATCTTTTATAATTAAAAAATTCTTCATCCAACTCAGACTAAATAAGGAACTGATTATGGTCAATACTAAAATTTACAAAATTTCTAAAACTTGTTGTCCAAGATGTAATGAAATATTGACCAAATTCCATTTGTTTTGTGAGTGCAAGGAGGGTCAAGATTTAAGATCCATAGCAGGTCTTAGCCAATTAAATAATTTATTGGATGAAAATAAGATGTATCAATTTTTCCACTCAGTTAATACTACTATTATATACAATCTATATAATTTTGTAAAAAATGTTTGTAAGTAATTGTTTTAATCTAATTTTCTTTAATTTAGTTACACATATTGAGAACATGTATTCTTTATCAGTGGGTTAAATACCTACCAGTCCTAGTGTGATGATAAACTTTAGTTTTTTTGATGATATGTTACTAGAACACCCTTATGTAACAGGCTAAAGGCCTAATATGAATAATAAATATATTTGAATGTACTATTTAATTATTAAAAAATATTTCATATGTAAATTAACTTAGCTTACTTGAAACAATGATAATGTATATTTAAAAAGTATAATTTATATTTTATGAAAATGAGGAAAATTCTGATATAGAGTGATATAAATATAGATATTATTATTAAAAATATTAAATTATCACCAATAAATTTGAAGACTGGTTATGAAAATTTAAATTCTCTCATATTAATTGATTGATTGTTTCCAAAATAATAACTTGTAAGTTATACAATATTATAATGAATAAATGAAAATGTCGGGGCAATCGTCAAAGTTGTTGGCATGAATTTTTTCCTACTTCCATACTTAGTCTAATTTTTCAAGTAATGAAGAATTTTGAATTCTTTTCGACTAAAAGGAATAATATTAAGCTTCTTATTTTATTGTTATTGATTGATGGAATAGAACCAAATCCCGGTCCCTTACAGAAAACTCCAACAAAGAGAGGAAGACCACCACTTACTCGTCAAAAATTGCTGACTGATAGTATTAAACCATTGGAACCAGATTCAAACCTTATCACTGATTATACTGAACCTAGAAGAGCCGAATCATCATTTCAAGCAGGTGAGCTAATTAATTTAACTTCCTCACAAGAACAATTACCTGCAGAACAAATAGACATTTCAACAGCAGAATTATGGAAGAAGATAGTCGAACTGATAACTAATAGTAATGATAAGCTGGTGAGTCAATTTTCACTTATAAGACAAGAAATTAATATAATTCAAAATGAAATTAAAGAATTTAAAGATCAAATTCAACAAATAAGGATAAGAAATGATAAAATAGAAAATGAATTTACCAAACTAAGACTAGAAAATGAATTAACTCAATATAAACTGGATACTATGACTAACACTATGAACAATAATAAAATTATAATTTATGATTATACAAATCAGCTTAAAAATATTACTAAAAATGAATTATCAATATTTTTTTTCTAATACTTTAAAAATTATTTGCAGTGAATCAGAAGATATAGTAAATATATATTCAATACCTAATTCAAATATTCAAATTAAGTGCATAGTATTAAAATCAAACCAACTAAAATAGAATCCTTGCAGCCTTTAATAAATTGAAATATAATAAGAGACTGGGAAATTGGCAAGAAATTAATATGTCAACTGATTTAAATAAAGATTCTCGCAAAAGAAGAAAAAAACTTTTACAATATTATATAGATTTTAAGAAACAAGGATTACAACTAAAACTGTGTGATGACTATCTGATAATTAATCGTCAAAAAATTACACATAATTGATCCAAGATCAATTAGTATACGCTGATGATTTTTTGAAGTATTCTCTACAGAAAAACTCAATAACATAATTAATTCAGAGTTAGAATGTGAAAAGGATCAACATATTAAAATTTCAAATAATCTTAACTTATATATCACAAACTGGAACTGTTAAGGCTTAATCCACAGAATAAAAACTCAAGATTTCTTTCAACTACTATATAATACTGATATCTTGGGTATAACTGAAACCTGGCTAGTCACACCAGTTAATGAAATTATAAAAAATAGAAGGGAATATACAATTATATCTTCTGACGCACAGAAACCAATAGTACCTGGGAGACCGCATGGAGGACTTTGTCTAATAGTAAGAAAAAACATTGGTTCTGTAAAATTTATACAAAAAGCAACTAATTATATTCTAATCTTATTACAAATTGATAATACTGTAATGAAACATTTATACAAAAAGTTAATTATTATTGGTGTTAGTTTACGTTCAGCCTGAACAGATAGACTTACTAAATGAAATATTCAAAAATCTCAAAAAATGAAAAAATATCTCTCCATATGTATTATTATTTGGTGATTTTAACTCCAGAGACTAGTCTTTGAACCATTTACTAAGAGATTGTGAAGGACTAAAGAAATATCATCAAAAAATATGAAATTAAAGAACTAATATGTATGAAACAAAATCAAGACTTTAGAACTAAATTAAACAACCTTATGTTAAATCAAATGTATTAATGGATTTTTTTAATTAAATCGTCAAAGAACTAAAAAATATGTAATAAATTAATAAAACTAAAATTGTTTTTTACTGACTATGTTATTTAAAGTAAAATATTTAAAAGATAAATAATGACAGCATTTACTATTAAACGGTTATTGTAATATTAATGATGATTTTGAAGATGATGTATATTAAACGATTGATAGATAACAAATGTATATTAATATATCATTGGAAAAATACTCCCTGTAACAAAGCTTAGCCTTAATACAAATAAAAATATTTGATTGATAAATGAAAATGTCAACATCCTCAGTTTAAATTCATTTCTAATCACTTCTCAACATAATAGTAATATGCTATAAATAACCTTCTATAATTAATTGCTTTATATATACTAAAATCTTCACAAATTTAAGCAAATTTTCTAAATATTCAAAATCACTAATTGGTGTAATTTTTTACTACTTGACCAATAAACCAAAACAGTTTTTCTTCTTGAATTTTTTATTATGTTAACTCAAAGTTTTTACTTTTTGCATCAAGAAATAATTATAATTTAAAATCTAATAACAAATTACATAGGGATATATTTTTTGTATTGACTTTTAAAGATTATTCATTTATTTTAAATTATAGTTTTAAGTTAAAATTTTATTTTAGCTCAAAAGTTTTAATTAAATTTTTTTATTTCAAATTATTGGAAGATTCAAATTACACTTAATTAAATCTTGTAACTTAGAAGATTTAAGAAAGTATTAGAAGTCTAGTATAATATAACAGTACAAATAAATATAATCAACAAATTTTGTTAAATTTATTGATTATATTTATTTGTTATTTTAATAGTGTCATCCTATTAAAGTGACAAAAACCTATTAACAGGCAAAAGTGGCGACAGTCCCCTATTTCTGGGAATTGTCTCCATTTTGCCTAGTTTTAATATTTGATTACACAATCAAAGGTTCTATTCAAGGGGGCAGGAGGGGAGGTGCTTGTTGTTGGAGTGTTGGCAAATGATGTGAAAAAAACAAATGAAAGTACAAAGGAATACAGGTAAAAAATAATTTTAATATGAAAGTAACTAAAATTGTTAAAATATCGAAAAATTGGAAGCATATCAAAAAAGTGTTTGTGCCTCGTTTAGCTCGTACGGAATAAAACTTGCTGAGGAGGGAAATAGTAATTTCCGAAATGCATGCAGGTAAAATAAAGTTGTCGATTGGCTAGTAATTACGACATCTGTGGATGTGATAATTCCTAGAAAACTAAGGTGTTTTGACTGGTTATATATTGAGATTTGAACGGAACAGTTTTATTAATGCATCAATATAATATCACCAATTTATAGATAAATTTTAAAAAATAACCAAAGTTCAATCAGTTTTAGAGACCACTTTTACAGATTCTGAAATATGGTCACCTAACTTTAATATACTGTATAAGGCATTCAGTTGAACAATATTATTGTAATGTTATTGAACTTCACAAACAGCAAAACACTTACATAACTATTAATTGATCTATGATTCTACATATTCAAGATGCAACACTTAAATTTACAAGTAAAAGTTCTAACAATTCTAACAGTTTAATTATAATAAATTAGTATGTTACTAAAAATTTAATTATTGTAATTAAACATATTTAAATATATTTTCCTGAAAGAATCATACTAACTCAATTATCTGAAGATATTACATTTCAAAGCTCATTATAACTAAAATAAGATAAATGAGGAAAAAGATAAATATCTCTGAATATAAAATGATGATAGCTACACCCAAACTTTCTTAATTAATAAATATTTAAATAACTTTTAATATTTACATTAAAAAAAATATTTTCTTATACCTTTGCCTGTTCCGGATTTGCTATACGGTTCAACAGTTTATTAAACATGTTTACTTTCTAAACAGTACAATTACAGACAGCATATGCATCTTACGGAGGAAAACATTATCCTGCAACATTCCACGGTATCGCATCGCCAATAATGATAAAGCGCCATATTAAAAATTATTTATTTTCAATATATAAATTGTAAGATCAATTAAAACAAAATAAACCTTTACTATATAATTAATATTTCACACTAAATAAAATGTATTTTTTTTATAATTAAAGATGTTTACCTAATATAGCCGAATAATAATAATAATAATTATGGGTATAGGCCCGTAGGACTATATATTAATTATGGATTATAATAATTATTTATATTATTAAAAATTTTTCATAATTATAGATTATATTAATTGTTTTTTTAAATAACTTGATATAATTTAAATGGAACGTTTATCACTGTAAATCACTGTAAGGGACATCCACGAGGCTCTACAGAGGCTTAAACCTTCCCCATTAACACACAAAAAAAAATTAATTTATTTGTTCGAACTTTAAAAGATTGTTTTTAAAAACATTCATAATGCAGTGGCGGATCCATTCAAGTTTCCAAATCAAGTCAACACCTAGAAGTGGCGGATCCAGAAGAACCCAAAGGGCTTTTCTGCATCCGCCACTGCTGGGTGTTGACTTGATCTGCAAACTTGAGGTGATCAAAAATGTTTATTTGTGGTTATAATGTATTGTTCTTCGATCATTTTACCATTTTATTGTAAATATATAAAGGAACAGAAGCTTCAGCGATTTATTTACGCTTATCACTTCAATAAATTTATGTTTTCATTAATTAACGTTACGAAAAGTTAAGAATCTCATCTTTATTTTTTAAGAATAAATAACCAATGAAATAATTCGATGAAATATTAAATTACAATAAAAAAATTCATAGATAAAAGTTACGAGTGCTCTGGGCCATACAATAAGTTATTCTCCAAAAATCCACCATAAGAAATCCACATTCGGATCTTAACCTCGGATTTTCCAGACATTGAAAGTCAGCATCCTTTATCTTTCATTATATTAGCCGATCTAACAGGTCCTCCTTACCCATTGGGCTAAATGGGCTATATCCCAAGGGTGCCATTGATCCAAGGACTCATAAGAACTGAGTATATTTAACTTAAATGTGTGTGTGTGTGTGTTTCAATTTTGGACACAAAAATCTCTATTTAATTTGAATTTGAATATTCAACTGATTTCGAAAAAGGATTATTGAAGAATGTTTGTGTTTTAAGCACAAATTTATTAACCGACGAGACACTATCAAAAGCTGAACATTATAAAAGCAATAACGGAGTCGCTAATCGAATGCACATTCCCCAATATAACAATTGTTGTACGATTATATATATATAAGTATTGATTATACCAATAGTAGTAGGAAAAGATCATTTTTTACTTTGAAACAAATTAAAATTATCTACGATCATGCGCCCTGTGGGCATTAAGAGGGCCTCTTTCAGCAAACCAATTATGAATTCGACCAGACCCACAATGGGATGGCCGAGTGGTGAGGGACTGGACCCGACATATTCGGACAAACCAACATCTGAAAAATACTTGGGGCTTTCCCGACCCGTCCGGATTCGATCTCGGGTCTTTTTTTTTTTAAACTCTTTCCGCCCTGTTGGCACTAAGAGGGCATCTTTTTGCAAGCCCATTATGGGTTCGGCCAGGCCCACAATGGGGCTGGATGAAGGACGGTGAAGGACGGGGCCCGACATCAATCAATCAATCAATCTTAATCTTTATTATGTACAAAAGATAGTACAAAGACCCGGCACCGCATAGGCACAACCGGGTGGGGTCAGAACACGTAGATTTAATAAATGGTACATGGTATGAATAAAGTAACAACAATTGAGTAGTGATAAGAGAAAATAATAAAATAAAGTTAAAATAAAATAAAATCAGAGTAGCATACGGTGCAATAAAGTAAAGTACAAAAACTAAGTAGTATGACATAAAATACAAAGTAAGATAGGATACAGTACATTACGAATAAAGTACAATAAAGGAGTACAAATTAAAAGAATACAATGAATGAGATATATATAGCTATAGAATCCACAAACAATTTACATTAACTACAATGAGGAAAAATACAATGAGTCAAATATATACAAGTAGAACATACACCAAATAGGGCCATTAATGCAGGAACTGCAGAAGTGGAAGTGGGAGGCACAGTGACAAAAACAAACAGTACAATAACGTGGATGCAGAGACGTCCTTAGAGCACTATTCACTTGATTGAGGTACGGCGAAAATAGTTCTTCACAAAGTTCTTGAAGGCTGAGAACAAATTACCATCCTGTAGGAGAAAGCTTTCATGGCAGGGCCAGGTGCTGCCTGTAGGAAGAAAAAGGCGAATTGTTTCCCTGGAGGGGCCCGACATATCCGAACGGACCACCTCCGAAAAATTCCTGGGGATTTTTCGACCCAGTTAGTATTCGAACCCGAGTCTCCCAGAGCGGTGGACTGCCACCTTAACCTTTCGACTATACAGCCGTCACATTTCTCAATTAAAAGAATAATAAATATTTTCCCACTATTATAAAGTCATCAATATATACGCTTTCAGATGATATACTCTATTTTTGAATTATGGCTCGATTCGATTTCAGTTAAAATGATTGAGAAATACTCTAATAATTCAAAAGAACTCTAATAATTCAAGTAGAGCACTTAAGAAAAGTGCTCTACTTGAATTATTAGAGTTATGGTGATGTATTAGTCAATTATAAAGCAAATATTAAAAAATAATTGAGAAAAGATGTTGTAAATTATTAATTTCTCATTTTCTGAAGTCTGCTTTTTACCACAATATAAAAATCAAAAGTATTATTATTTATGGCTGCACATCACTAACACCAATTGATGATATGTAATTATCAATTAATAATTGCATGCACATTGTAGCCCGACAAGAAAAGTGAAGCTGGTGAGGATGATGACGAGTGTATTTTCTACAAGAGTAAACAGTCCTCTTCTTAAACTTATATAAGATCTGTAAAATTGTTGCTTAAAAGCTGAATTTTCCAAAATTAGATAATTTAAACGCAACTGATTTTTCATTTATACTGGTATACTTTTTTTTTGTTTTGAATATTTTATTGATTAATGGTGACATTTGAGACAACCACATACAATCAATTTTCAAATTTGTTAAGTGTGTCCACCAGTGTGTCAAGCAGTCTTCGTATCCTGAACACTGGGAGTTCGGTTCGTGAGTTCGCGCCTCGCTCGGACGGGCTGGCCACGTGAAGTTTTCCGGGTTTTCTCCACGTCTGTAACGCCTAATTAGGGACCAGTTTCCCTTAAAAAGACCTCCCGGAAGGCATTCCCCCTAGACAGATCGCCCAAGTGTTGCGTTGCCATAACTAAACAAACAAACGAGTTTGTTAATTAACAAAAAAATGTTTTCACATTATATGTTGTTTTTTAAAATTATTTGCAGCCTGTGGACACTAAGAGGGCTTTTTTTTTTTTTTAGCAAGTCCATTGTGGATTCGGGTCGAAACATTCTTGGGATTTGTCAACCCAGTTTGGATTCGATTCAGGGTTCCCCGAAGCGGTAGACTGCTACTCTAACCGCTCGGACGTCTCTAAATGAAAACATTAATTTAAAAATATAATAAAACATGTATTAACATACCAAATAATTTAAGTAAAATTTTTCTTTTAAAATTTTTTATTTTCTTTTTTTCTGCTGATACGATAATTTTAAGACCGTAGTTCCATAATTTGTCACCAGGCGTCCGGTAACGTGTTCCTTGGCTGTGAAATGTGATTAGTCATTTGAAATGTAAAATGGTGAGGATGGAAGGTTGAACGTTTAACTTTTCATCCATTTTCATCGGTAAGTTATCTTGATTTTTATAAAAAGATATTAGGATATTTAAATGAGTAAATAATTAATTTAAAGGATCTAGGAATTAGGAAATTTAAATAATTCTGTTCTGTTCGAGTATTTTTCGTCAACGTGTTTGACAAATATTGTTAAGAAATTATAATTTACATTTTTATAAAATCGAGTCTTTGCTAGAGATAAATATTCGTTAGAAATTGTATGTAGTGTGGCATTAAATTTTAAATACAAATTAAAAGGGTGTAAGATTGATATTTTGAAATTGAGGGGACCTCCTAGGATTGTCGAACCAGAAAGAGGATCATGGTCTTAAGCGAATAACTTTTATATAACTGATTATATAACATGTCGTAAGTGCCTTATATATATCATGTATAACTAGATATAGCATGTTTCTAGTACATTCTACCATCATTTCGACGCCATGTTTGAGGAATAAGCTCTATTCGCATTTTCACCGGATTCTCGCCCTCTAGTGTTTAAAAACAAAAATATTATATTTGGGTCGTTTGAATCATTCTTGTGTATTATCAGCAGTAAAGATGAATAGCAATAGAAAAAGCAAAGCTGTCGCGTTCCAAATTACAATTTTAATTAAAGCCATACGGGAGCCCAATGCAAGTTTTCCCGCATGAAAAACACGATTATTCAGAAATCGGTCGGTTATATTTATGAACTTCCGAAAGAGTGGACTTAAAGTTTAAAATGCCAGTAATTTTGTGTGGGTCACAGGGACGGATTTAAGCATTTCCAGGCTCTAAGCTGGAAATGCTTAAAACTGTAAGGTTCCTACTAATTCTTGACAATTTTAGAAGTCAATCATAAAAATATTGGTTAAAGTCTAGATACGTATAGCGTCATAGCGGCTCATCTCTGATTCCAGCAAACAAAAGGAAACAGTGGGGACGCACGTTCTAACCTAACCTATTCTAATAATTTGGTTGGTAATAATTATGGTAATTTATTAGAATAGATTAGGTTAGAACATGCGTCCCCACTGTTTCCTTTCTTTTGTTTGCTGGAATCAGAGATGAGCCGCCATGACGGTATACGTATCTGGACTTTAACCGTAAAGTATATTTTGTTGGTTTGTAAAAAAAATTTTATTACAAAATTTGACTTCAATTTTCTTTTTTGTAGAAGTGTTTGAGGCCCCTTGAAAGTCGAGGCCCTAAGCAACAGCTTACATACTTGTAAATCCGGCCCTAATGGGACAGATGTTAAAGCTGATGTTTTTTAACACAAAGGGCACAAATATGTATAGAACAATCTCGCTCATTTGTTTCATTACCACATAATGACGTGTCCTGCTAGCAATAATTGTTCTTTCTATAAACTTTCTCGATAAACAGCTACAAGCAGCATATATTATAACGGACAGTAATGTGTGATTAATTTTACATTAGTAGTTATAAGTGACCCAGATAAAGTAGCCATTTTGTAAAAATGCAGTGCCCTCTATAGTTCATGAAAAACGCGAATTGCCAGATGCAATTAAGCAACCAAATACGCTAAGATATTGGCTTTTCATATCGCGTTTTCATTTTTATTGCGATCATAATATACTGTTTTAATTGTACAGTACTGTACATTCTCTTAATGCAAGCAGAATTATTGGATTTGGTGCTCCTTGTAAAGTTTCTCCTTCAAACATAGCGTCGAAATGATTAATATGTTTAAGTGCGCCATTACTTATTTTTGTATCAATTATTTTTTAACCTGTTCGTCAATCCTTATAAGACTAGTTTAATATAGTGCGCGCGCACATAATTCGAAAATATGACTGATTCTAAATAAAATGTCGAAATATTTCAGAAAATTTATTCAAAATATGCCTTAAATATTAATTATATTTATTGTATGAACTTATAAGCTCATGATGATTAAAATTAAATGAATTTTATATGATATATAAAATTTTGCACTCTAATTTTTTTCTGATAATTATAGTTAAATTGTATTTCAAAGAAAATATTTTTTCAGAAAATTAAATATGTATATATATTTTTTTTTTTTTAATTTAGACAATTTTGAATGAAGCCAACTAGAAGTCGTGTATGTTCAAGTCTAAAGACTTGAATAAATGAAATAAAAGTTAAGCATATACTTCAAAATCTTTTTTTATCATTTTCTGGTGCATATTCCAGAGCTCATATCATCGTCGGTTTCCTGTTTAGAATCTGACATGTCCACAACGAATTTTGTCAGGTAATTCATTCATTGGGAATATCTAACTGTATGAGCACGGTCTCCACCCTGATTGTTGCATATAGGACATCTATCTGCTCTTAATATTCGACGGAGTATTTTACCTCTTTCATCAATTATAGTACGACTTTTATCCTTCTCCTGAGACTCGGCCCCTCGATAAGTGAAAAATCCCAGGCAGTAGTGCGAGATGGAGTCTCAGCATCTAAAAACTTGTTTGATTCCCCAGCGATTATGTTTTTTATTGTACATATACTGAAACAGGTGGGTTCGGTTCTTCGTACTGTACATATTAATGTTTCGTTGACGTGTATTTCTTGGTGGGGAGTAGTGATGTCGGAACCTATTTGCATGATCCACCAAAGGTTGATAAGGTTGAACACGGATCATAACCTAATTCCTCAGGACCATGCAACTTACTATTATTTACGAGATCGAAGCAAGTAACAAAAGCAGTGCCTACTGAACGTTCTTCCAAACCTACCATAAGACAGTAGTATAGAGGTTGCAGCCGATGTTTTCATCGCGAAAACGTGTACGTCGGCCGCAATACCTAGTGCCGGGTGGATGATAGTAGTTTAATAGTAAATCCTGAGAAAACATGTATTTTATTATTATATGTATTTTTAATAAATAATTTTTTCGTGTATATTGTTTTTTTGGTACAAATTAAAGTTAATATAGTTGCTGTTCATCGCTGTCTGTAATGTTTCCAAATTTTTATTCAATTTTGTTGATTTATCTACAAAGTATGAAAGAAAACATAATGAAGAAAATGTTAACAAATCTCTGTAAAAGCACGTATTTCTGTTTAAAAACAACATAATTATTGTTTTAAAATACTATGTAACAGTAAAATGAGTTACAAGTCAGTATTTCATAAGTTAAACATATGTCAAATGTTAAATTGAAATGAAATTTGCTGTAATAATAATAAAAACTTCAATGCTCAGACGTTGAAAAAGTAAAAGAAATTAAGCATCACGTATATAAATTATTAATATTAGTCGGAATTGTTTTATTTACAGTAAAAATTAAAGTACTGATGCGATTTCCAATTGCAATAATTTTATTTTAGACTTACATTAAATTACATCCGAATAAACGGAGTATCCAATGGAAATTTTTAAATGTGAATCGCGCTTAATTTATCTCGAAATTTGATTCTTTTGTTGAAATTACATCTGAATGTTTCTTATGAGAATTGTTGAAAGCAATATCATTTCAATTTAAATAATTAATCAAAAAAATAAAACTTGGACTAGCAATGAGTTTGTAAAAAATTTTACTTATTTTTTACCAACTACCATATATAACAATATTTTGGCAGATATACAGCTCTTAATTTGGTAGGCTAAAAGGGACACCATTTACAGCTTCTATTTTTCTTGATGACAAGAAATTCGTTTAATTTCGAGTAAGCTTATCTCTTTTTTTTTCATATACCATCAGGGCTTGCACAAATCTAGAGAGCTTCATTACAAATAACTCCTGCATCAATTATTCTAATATATTTTTAAGCGAAAATGAAATTTTTGCAATTTTCTCCAATTTAATTCCATAATCAGTTGCAATTATTCATTTGAATTTATTTAAAAATCTAAGGCAATTTTTCAAAATTGCTTTTTCTTTTTATAGAATGAGCTATAGAGCTGCTTAATCTGTATCGTTTGTAAATGAACCAGTCTGGACATGTGCTTTATTTTATTGTGATATATGCTATTTGAGTAATTTTTGGAAGTTGATAATCACATTATCATTATAAAATTTTAACATTTTTGCTGAAATAACATTTTTTAATGGATTTTTATATTTATAATGGATAATATTTTTAGTTTTATCTTTGTAGGTAGTTTTTCAACAATTTTATAACAATTATTCATACGTTCACTTTCAAATAGTGGAGTAATTAAAGATTTTAAATATACTTGTAATTCCTCATATTGTTCGTGAACTGTGTTGATTAAATCAGCAGCACTTGACATTGTGCATCTTCATTGAATTCAGCTCTCAACATTGAAGAAAGAGCACAATTAATGTAACTTGCCCGAGATATCTCGGGCTTGAGGCTTAAGGGGATTTATATAATTATAATTATTAAATTAATATATTAATGTGTTTTACTCTTTGATATAATAAAAATGTTGGTGCATTTGATGATAATGCTGGTATTTTTATCCTTTTTGGAATTACACAATTACTAAGGCGACATCCACCTGATGTGTATATCTTCCTATGTAGAATTCCCCATTGTTGTTTTCCACTGGTAACACTTTAGTCTTTATAATTATTTAATGCAAAAATCGTTGCTGCTACATGTTTGTGCTGACCATGGATACCCTTGATGACCCTTGCACTTACACGTTGCTGTAACTATTTTTCTATCTGCTGATAACTGAAAATTAATTTGTATTAAAAATAAATCGCAAATACAGTAGAGCGTCGTTTATCCGAAAGCATTCCAGTCGGCAAATTTAAATGTTTGCTAGTGCTGTGGCGCTGCAATCTTCGGCTATTTCTCGGGCTATTCAAATACAGTATTACGTTTTCGATACTAAATTAACATCTGAAGTATAATTTTTATTGTTTTTATATTTTTCAATAAATTTATTTTGTTTATACAAAATAAAGAAATAATTTTTAACAATACAATAGTCTTTGTTAGGCTTAACATCGACGAAAATTCAACGCGAAGCGACACGCAACGGAGAGAAATTTCAACATGGGATAAATTAATATATTTTTTCGTACATGATTCGTTATCCGAACCACCCCAGTCCCCAATTGATTCGGATAAACGACGCTCTACTGTATGTACGAAATATTTTTATTAGAGAAAAATTCAACAGTATATAGCTTAATAAATAATAAAAGCAGCGATATACAACGTTGTTTTGTTGTCATGCAAATCATTGTTTGTTTATTGCAGAAAGGTTATGCTGACATCTAAAATTATTTAAAAGTGCAAATTTGGCAATTTAAATGTAAAAAAATGCCTTAGTACAAATATAATATGATTTCTCATTCATTTTCATTTCGGGTAGGCAAGTAGCTGTAACTACTTCCTCCATCGTTTTTAATTTCTTTAATTGCAGCTAAATGCTTAGCCTTTTCAAGTAAAATTCCTTTCTTCCGTCTCGAAAGTGTAAAAATTTTGTCAGTATGGACTGGTTGAAAACCGCATGTTAAAATTATATCAGGCATTATTGACTAAAAGAGAAAAATTGCACTCCAGTTAATGAGAGTTCTATTTTTAATTGTATATTTTATTAGAACATTTAAAATTTGGTAACTTGAAATTGAAAATTTTTACTTGATTTTCTGTACCAAGAAACCCTTTTTTCTTTCTTTGGTAAGGGTTCATATGGAGAAGAAACCCTTTGGATTTTTCTACGTGTTATATAAATATTTGCCGCCAGAGCGGCGTGCGAATAATTTGCACTCGGGGTCTATAGAGGCTTTGCTATGGGTCCTCTATTTTAACTCTTCGCCATGTGGGTGCTAAAAGGGTTTTTTTTTAATCAAGCCCATTATGGGTTTGGCCAGGCCCACAATGGGGTGGAAGGTTGAGCTAACGTTCTGAAATTAATAACTGCTTCGTAAACTAGATTATTTTAATTTTTAATACAGTGGGTGATCGCATAACAAACACTTTCGCGAAAGATTTTTATGTTCGGACAACGAACACCCCATAGAACAAACACAAGAAGAAGCGACGTAAAATAATGAATACCGATTGGTCTTCCCTTGTCTTCGAACAACAATTCGAAACCTTTCGGAGTGTCTTCGAACAACAATTCGAAACTTTTCGGAAACTTTTGGGAGACGTCGACATCGACGCTCAAGCCGGTATATACCGATCGGATAGTATTCCTCTGAACTTTGAAACTCTTCCTTGTAATTCCAGTCTTTTATTTTTCTGACAAAACAATTCTTTTATGTACTGTATTCGCGAGACTGTCGGGTAGGCACTCGTTAAGTTTTGTCTGTTTTTCTTTTCGAAAGGTGAGAGTATAATAGCAAAGGTAGAGAATGGGCAGAAGATGTCTGATTTTGCTGTGCAGTAAGGCTTAACAGGTCTACAGTAGGCTGCAGTTCAATCTTATCGAAGAAAGATACAGTATAATCAAGAAGACTCAAGCAGCTAAAGGAGTAACAAAAATCACATCTGAGAAATAAAGAACATTGAAGAGCTCATAATGGAACCTGAAATGGATTTGACGACAGAAGAACGCCAAGATCTCTTGAATGAAGAACACTAAGAAACTCAGCAAGATGTTTTCTTCTGAAAAAGAGGATTAATGCCGATATCTGCTATTAAACATCTTTTTAAGAAGTGGGAGGATGTCAGAACAACGGTTTTAGAATGGCATCCAAACCAGGTTGAGGTTAATAGGCTTGATGATCTCTACAATTACAATGCTATTAATTACTTCTGAAAAATCCTGAAGAAGAGAGAAAAGCAATTGACATTAGACAGATTCTTTAACCCCTACAAACGGAAAAAAACATGACTAATAAAAACGCGAGACTGTGTATGTTTTTATTATTACATATAAATAAACGTAATAAGAAAGTATATATTTTTTTATGTTTGGGGGTCTCCAGAACGAATTAATTAAATTCCCATTAAAACCTATGGTAAATCGATAATCGGTTAACGAACAATTCAGATAGCGAACAAAGTCTTGGAATGGATTATGTTCGTTAACCGATCACCCACTGTATGTATGTAAAATGAAAAACTACAAAACAGTAGCAAATGAAATTTTATTTTATATTAAAAAAGTAAGTTATATGTTATACAGATACATGAATTTCGTGATTACAATGAAGAACAGCATCGTGAACAGTTGGATACACTGAATTATGTGATACATCGGTAAAGAAGTCCATTTTCTTAAGCATTGCGTTGACATTTGCTATTTAATAATTTTTAAGTTAAAAATAAACGAAATTTTTCTAACTTCATCCGATTAACTGGTACTTACCCGGACAAGCTGCAATGTAAACTGTAATACCGACTTCACGAAATTCTTCAATTACCTGAGATGATATAAGTGATTTAATGTTATAGAATATTCAAAATAAAAAAAAAGTAAATTCTTCATAATCTAAATTTTGTACTTTTTTCAATGCAATGACTCCAGGTGTATCTATATAATTAAATCCTGAACAATCTATAATAATATACGATGGTATTTCTGACGTTTCGTCCATTTCGATACTCTAATTTAATAATTTCATATAAGAAAAATATTTAGATATAAAAATAAATGATATTTAATTATTTACCGAACTAATGATGGAAGCAATTGATATATTCCGTTGAATTTTACATTCGGATTTTTCTTTTTCAGCTCTCAGCTTTCTATAAATTTAGACAATTATATTTACTGAATATAAATTGAATTTTTTAAAAGAAAAATATTCAATTTTCAAGTTATTTTTTAACTTTTCAAATTAGAATAGTTGAATAATAATGGATAAATATATTTAAATGATTAAATATAATGTAAAAATAGTGAAGGGATTATTTATTCCTAAGTTCATCATACAATTATAAGTTAATTATAAGATGAAAGTAAGAATGAAATAATCCTTGTTATAAGTGTAGTTTGAATGTGTGAATCACCTATGTTCATAATGCATTTCAACACTATGAAATAATTTTCGATGCAAAAGAGCGATGAAATGTGTAATTTTCCTCTGGTTATTATCGCGTTCACATAAGAATAAAATTATTACAGACATAAAGTACAATGAGACCGACCTGATATTTACAGAAACTCTATTTTCTATCATATTCATAAAATATTCGGCATTTGCAAAATGTAACGGACCACCAAAATAAAATATTTTCACTGAAGGAATTTCTTTTGCCTAAAAAAAATTTGAATTATTTCAAATAATTACCAATTCCATAAGAATTATTGACAATAATAAACACCGCATTTATTTACATTAATTAATACTAATAAAAATAATAAAAGTGTTCTCTATATTAATTAGTAAAATAAATACTGAATGCATAGTGTAATATAAATATTTACCACTAAATATTTTTTAACTGGAACGTAAACATTAGTATTTCCTACTTCACCCAGTAAATAAGATCTTGGCCTAAAATAAATCGAATGATTATTAACGGTAAACAGTTGGGGACAAATTTAATACAGTGTGTTGTATCTACATACCTCTGAGTTCTCAATATTAACGTTGAAAGCGAAAATCCAACACCTACGCCTAAGCCAATATCTATACCTAAAATGATGACTGCAAGAAATGTTACCAGCCATATCATCTGCAAAAAATGGTAGCGATTACATTAATTTATTCTGATTCCAATTATATGAAAGATATTCATCAAATATATATTTATATTAGCTCAGTGGCGTGCCGTCATTGTATTTTCTAAAAAATTTCAGTGGCGTGCTGTATTTTCTAAAAAATAAATACATATTAATTTTTATTATATGAAAATAATCGCTCAATATTTTATTATAACCGCATTATGTATCTTATTACAAATTNCATTGTATTTTCTAAAAAATTTCAGTGGCGTGCTGTATTTTCTAAAAAATAAATACATATTAATTTTTATTATATGAAAATAATCGCTCAATATTTTATTATAACCGCATTATGTATCTTATTACAAATTGCTATATTACACGTGAAAAAAAAGATAAGATCGCTATTGTATATCCGAATATTAGTGGCGGAGTGGAAGCTCTGTATTGTCAGCATCCAAAAAGCCAGATTCGCGCACGCGCTTTACAGAGCACCAACCTCACCCCAAGGACTATATACTACAAGGATAGCCAGATCCCTATTCTACAATGTTAGCCAGGAATGCCAAGTTAGTGACGTCAGCACGAGACCTGACTTCTCTGTTTACATAGAGCAGGGTGTGCACGTGTTTAGTTTTCGCTTTTAATATTCNTGAAATAATCCTTGTTATAAGTGTAGTTTGAATGTGTGAATCACCTATGTTCATAATGCATTTCAACACTATGAAATAATTTTCGATGCAAAAGAGCGATGAAATGTGTAATTTTCCTCTGGTTATTATCGCGTTCACATAAGAATAAAATTATTACAGACATAAAGTACAATGAGACCGACCTGATATTTACAGAAACTCTATTTTCTATCATATTCATAAAATATTCGGCATTTGCAAAATGTAACGGACCACCAAAATAAAATATTTTCACTGAAGGAATTTCTTTTGCCTAAAAAAAATTTGAATTATTTCAAATAATTACCAATTCCATAAGAATTATTGACAATAATAAACACCGCATTTATTTACATTAATTAATACTAATAAAAATAATAAAAGTGTTCTCTATATTAATTAGTAAAATAAATACTGAATGCATAGTGTAATATTTACCACTAAATATTTTTTAACTGGAACGTAAACATTAGTATTTCCTACTTCACCCAGTAAATAAGATCTTGGCCTAAAATAAATCGAATGATTATTAACGGTAAACAGTTGGGGACAAATTTAATACAGTGTGTTATATCTACATACCTCTGAGTTCTCAATATTAACGTTGAAAGCGAAAATCCAACACCTACGCCTAAGCCAATATCTATACCTAAAATGATGACTGCAAGAAATGTTACCAGCCATATCATCTGCAAAAAATGGTAGCGATTACATTAATTTTATTCTGATTCCAATTATATGAAAGATATTCATCAAATATATATTTATATTAGCTCAGTGGCGTGCCGTCATTGTATTTTCTAAAAAATTTCAGTGGCGTGCTGTATTTTCTAAAAAATAAATACATATTAATTTTTATTATATGAAAATAATCGCTCAATATTTTATTATAACCGCATTATGTATCTTATTACAAATTGCTATATTACACGTGAAAAAAAAGATAAGATCGCTATTGTATATCCGAATATTAGTGGCGGAGTGGAAGCTCTGTATTGTCAGCATCCAAAAAGCCAGATTCGCGCACGCGCTTTACAGAGCACCAACCTCACCCCAAGGACTATATACTACAAGGATAGCCAGATCCCTATTCTACAATGTTAGCCAGGAATGCCAAGTTAGTGACGTCAGCACGAGACCTGACTTCTCTGTTTACATAGAGCAGGGTGTGCACGTGTTTAGTTTTCGCTTTTAATATTCGTCCAATTTTGTGATTAACGAAGTGATTTATATTTAAATCATCTTACCTTATAAAAAAAAACTTAGTCAAATAAAACAATTACAGAAATATTAAATTAAGTCATTAAATATTTAAAGCTATATTTTTATATTAGGTGAAGAACAAAATGCTGAGTACTAGGTGTGTTGTGTATGGTTGCAATAATAACCTTCTTTTTTCAAATTGGAAGCAACCTGTTTACATCGGGTTTGATCAAAAAATGATGAAGAGAAATACTTTTAAAATTAATAGCAGAACTTTATTTACTATCGTATAATGTAGTAGCTTGCGTCAGTGACTGTAGTTGCAGTAACATAAGTTTATGGAAAGAATTGAATGTGAATATCAATGAAACGTTTATTATAAATCAATTATTATTATCAATGAAACGTACATTAGAAATATAAATATGTGGTTCGACATTTTTAATAGCTATGCACCAAAAGGTTCTGTTCCAAGCAAAAATGGATATGGTGTAGACTTGGAATTACAAGAAGAACATTTAAATAAAATGATAAAAATAATCTCAACAATGAGAGCAAGTGGGAAAAAATGCCCTCCAAATTTTCCAGAAAGGAATGATAATCTCAATGAAATCACTAATTGGTCTTTTTCAAGATATGAAATCGACTTTTGATATAAAATACATCTGCACTCACAATTTAAATCAAGAATGTCTGGAAAACTTTTTTTTTTTCAAATTAGAAGACGAGGTCCTAATGAACATCCAAGCCCATTAAATGCTATATATAGGATTAGATTGATTATTTTAGGTAAGAATCCTGGTATTTTAGAGTCAAAAGTAAATACTACAGATCGAAGACAAGAGGAATATATTATACCCAAAGTTTTAGAGAAAGCATGTGTAGAAGTATCAAATGAAAATACAGACCAATATACTGAATGTAAAACTACTTTTTCTTCAAATAAATCTTCAGGAAACTCTTATCTAGACTTTAAAACAATCTCTGAAGAAACTACCTACGATGCTCTCGAGTATATAGCAGGATATTTTGCCTATAAATATAAAGAAAAATACCCAAACTTAATTAATTCCACTAACAAAATTACAAATCATTACAACTATAGCATTCCGTCATGGGTGCAACATTTATCTTATGGAGGGCTTATTAAACCTACTTATGAATGGCTAGCAAAAATTATAGAATGGAATAAATATTTCGAAATATATCACGATGAATCGTATAAAAAAGGCCCCGGAGTTGTACAGAATTAGTCAGTGGAAACAGTTTTACCTTTTACTTTAATAAAAGATTTTTGTAAATTAAGAACTATAATAAGAATTAATTATAGAAATCTTAAACAAGAAAACTATAAAATATTGAAAAGAATGCCTTCTGAAAATGGTGATTGTCGAAAAAAAATTAAAAAGTTAAGTAAGATAATCACATAATAAAAAATATAGCTCATTAATTTGTTAAATAAATATTAGACAAAAGACTTGTAAATTTATTGACGTACAGTACACTTATTAAATCCGAAAATTCTACAGTAGTTTACATTTAGTAGTAATTTAATAATTAATTAAAAAGTGATTTAATATTTTATCGTATTTTGTTATTTGAAAGATCTGTCATGTTGAAGTAGAGGGCTTGCTGTGACGTCACATAGATCCACGGTCACGCTAACAAATATACGGGATCTGGCTATCCTTGTACTTTAAAGTCGTTGACCTCACTCGGTTTAGGTAGTGGAGGCCTAGGGACCTTGGGTGGATGCTACACGTATACCGTATCCAATTCTATCCAGGATCGGTTCTGGGTTGTTAGCCGCCTGCCCGCTAGATATTTGGCCGCCTTCTCCCGATTACGTGAATCACGAGTAGATTTATAACTTAATCCAACTGATTAGAATTTACTGGTACGTTTTTATGATAGTTGTATATAGTTGACAGGAGTTTTAAAAAATCCATTAAAATATTCGATATTTCTATTTCGTTCTCCGATTTTATATTACTCACGGATTTCAATGTTAAACAATGATATTACAATTTCGTATATCCCATCTTTAAGGGGATGCAGGAAAAAACATGTAGAATTCTTGTACAATGTTAAAAAATTAACTGTTACTTTGGTAGCATCGTTTACAACTAAATTTAATGAATGAGAGAGATGCACGAGGTACAGAAAAAGCTCTAGAATTTATTTTCCTTAAATTTACGATTTATGTATCCGTTGTCATAAAAATTTGTCTTTCCACTTTTTCCCGAGATTTTACAAATATTCGAGTACAAAGTAACCGGTTTCGACTTATTTCTACTTAAGAAGTAGTGAAATAATTAAGAGATTAGGGAATTGGGAACATAAATAAAACCCTGCTGAAAGAGCCGGAATATTTAAACAAAAGCTTAACCGTACCAATCTTTAGCCGAGTACAGTGGGGACTGATTTCTTGGTAATGTTAGATGTAATAAAGAAAGAAATTTTTCCACTTTAATGAGAGTGACTGAAAAGTAAATTTTGGAAATTTCCGTGGACACCACCTGGTCCTAAAACGAACTAGTTAGAAAACAAACGACGGACAATTTATTAAGTTTAACATATTTAGATTTTTACAGCTATGGCGAGAAACGTTTAAAATTTACAACCTGTCGCGTTCTTTGAGGTATACTAGTAATGCGACTAAACAGGCATTTGAACATTGACCGGTATCGGCACCCTGGGAATTTGGCAGCCCGCGTGCATGCATACACTGCAGGACCGTCTCTGATCCCAATCATTAGCCACTGGTAGGGCGCTCTTTGACTAAGTGCATTGTTTTAAGATTTAAAAAGTAAAGAATATTTTATGTTATTTTTATGTACATTTCTTTATAAAGGTATATTTAATTATAATATTCTTTAAAAGTATATTCGTACAATTGAAGAATATTTTGTACCAGGTATGTACTGTACATCCACCACACATTTTATTTCATCAAGTAAGTTTATTTTATTTTATTTTTAATCTTAGCCCTTATGTCGTGGCTAGCGATTCAGAATGCAATTGTGATATTAAAAAATACATTTAAAGAAGTCTACGGTTTTTACTGGCTTATCGAACAAACGAATACGAAGGATCCTAGATCAGACATGGCCAATATACGGCCCGCCTAATAAATTTATGTGGCCCGCGATCAATGTTTCAATATTAGGTAATGAAGTCCGAATAGCTCAATGAAAGATTCTAACGCCAAAAAAAAGGTTGTCAACAACTCACTGTTCGTTTAGAGTTAACCCTCCATTGCAAATTTCCTAAGTACAGCGTAGAATGTTGATAAAGTATGATAATGTGAAAAATGTATCTGTAATCTCTATCTACAATTCAGTCTCAAAGGGGTGACACCATAATGAGATCTCGCACCACCTCAAAATCTTCCTAGGGCAGCCTCTGGTTCTCGGCCCGTAGAAAAAGTTTTCTTTCCAATTCGGCCCGGGGACAAAAACTGTTGGCCACCCTGCCCTAGACCATCACTGACGCGCAATTAACTGATGCCCCTGGAAGTCGGCTTCTAACAGAAACTAACTTCCGTGTCGTCAAATGTCACGGCATGCCACTGTACTAGCTATTACCCGCGACTTCGCCAGCGGTGGTTTTGCAAACAAACCCCATTTATATTCAGTATTTCAACAATCATAGTAATTGTTATATAACACCTACCGCTGAAAATAATGAGAATTGCCGAAAATCAAACTAACTATTTTCAGTTTGATCAATCGATCTATAATCGAACCAATATGCAATAACAAATTCGAATTTAAAACGGTTCGAACATTTTTAAAATCGAAATAGATAAAAATATTTATAACAATATCTAAAATGTTATCAATTTAATACACCTAAGTACTCAATGAAGACTAAATGTAGTTGAAAACAAAAAATCGCATCTAAAATGGTACAGTAGAAGCCGTTTTTCCGGTTAAGCATTAATCCTCTCCCTCGCCCCCCCCGCGGGAGAATTTCGAAAAATCCCTTCTTAGTGTGCGTTTTCATGACGTACCCTAACTGTGTAGACTGCATCTAAAATAGCACAGTAGAAGCCGTTTTTCCGGTTAAGCATTAATCCTCCCCTCTCCCCCCGCGGGGGAATTTCGAAAAATCCCTTCTTAGTGTGCATTCCCATGGTCTACCCTACTAAAACTCAGATAAAAACAAAAAATCGCATCTAAAATGGTACAGTAGAAGACGTTCTTCCGGTTAAGTCTTAATGCTCTCCCTCTCCACTAACGCACACTAAGAAGGGATTTTTCGAAATTCCCCCGCGGGGGGGAGAGAATTAAGGATTAACCGGAAGAACGGCTTTTACTGTACTAGTTTAGATGCGATTTTTTGTTTTCAACTACGTTTAAGCTTAGTTCACACTGAGCGCGATTCGCTGGCGAAAGCGAAAAACAGAGCGAATAACCGGTCAAACATGACTCGTTTGACGGGTTATTCGCTCTGTTTTTCGTTTTCGCCAGCGAATCGCGCTCAGTGTGAACTAAGCTTTAGTCTTCATTGAGTACTTAGGTGTATTAAATTAATAACATTTCAGACATTGTTATAAATATTTTTATCTACTTCGATTTTAAAAATGTTCGAACCGTTTTAAATTAGAATTTGTTATTGCATATTGGTTCGATTATAGAACGATTGTTAAGGTTCCAGAAAATTGATCAAATTGAAAATAGTTCGTTTGATTCTCGGCAATTCTTATCATTCTCAGCGGTAGGTGTTATATAATAATTACTATGGTTATTGAAACACGAATATAAATGGAATTTGCTTGCAAAACCCATCCGCGGGTGAAGTCGCGGGTAACAGCTAGTATATTATACAAACAAACATTCTCATATATATANCCTGTCGTCCTGGGGATCCGGGTTCGAGCACGAATACACTCAGAAATTAGCATGAGTGGTGGGTTGACACGCGGATATGTTGGGACACATCACTCTCCATTGTGGATTCTATCAAATCCATAATGGGCATAAAAATGGCTTTCTTAGGGCTCGCAGAACGGATTTTTCGAACGTCGTCCCTTACCACCGGCCGCTCCATTGTGGGCCGAAATCCCGAACTTGAGTGTCCACTGAGAGGAGAGGGAAAAAATGAGCTAGATGGCCTTACCTTGCGGATGTAGCGTTATCTATTGGTATAAAAATTAAAAAAAAAAATAATAAACTAAATATTATTCATGCAAAAAGGATTAATTTAAAAAATTATATTCACTTAATTACTGCGAAAATGATGTAGCAGGAAGTAAACGCAGTATATTATTACTGCCACAGGTTGCCCATAGCACTCGCGTGCGTTTAGTCGAAAGTGTTACACTGTAAAAACTATATAAGTATTTAATTTTCCACATCTAACAACTTAGTTTTTTCATTTCGGAATGGAACTTAATTCTAATAAAATTCTTTAAAACATTATTTATATTCTTCGGTGAACTTATATTCTAATTAATTATATGCTAAAGAACTATTAATTTTATAGCAAATTTTGACCCGCTTACCCCATCCAGAATAGATATTTTCCAGTATTTTTTTAAATCTGTAATTTGGATCAGCAAACCTTTCAGTGATACAATTGTGATAGCTGCCAAAATACACTGAAAAAAAAGGAAAGATTGATTGATAGAAATTTTTTGATGCCGTAATAACAATAAAACTTACACTGGGCAAACCTTGAAGAATAGGAGCTAAGAAAAGTAGAACAAACAGAAGTCCGATACAATTCACCAAGCTTACAAGCTAGAAAAAAGTTTTGTAAAATTAAGTAAAAGTCATAACATAATTTCTATTTTAATTAATTAAAAGTAACTTTTACTTGAGTTTTTCCTCCACTTTCACTCTGCACGTTACTTCTGGATAGAGATGCAGTTGCGGGGATGCAAGAGAAGAAAGTTCCAAAAATATTAGCTATTCCTAAAGCAATCAGTTCCTAAATTATGGTGGTTTTTTTCAAGAGATTATAATTACGACGCAATTTTAATAATAAAATTTTAATTAAATATGTAAAGAGACTGACCTGATTGCAGTTGATGACGTAGTTATGTTTATCGGCATAGATTTTAGCTATGGATATTGAAGATGCAAAACTGACAATTGCTAAAGGTAAAGCATCATAAGCCAATTTAGTAAAAATATGAAAATTTGGAGGTACCGGATTCGGCAATCTTAAAAAAATTATAAAAATTCCTTTAGTTACAAGTCAATTATTTCTTTAATTTTGAGAATTTTATAAACATTTATTTCATTTATTTACCCAACTGGAACGGAATCTACGACGGTCATATTATATTTTTGGTTTAAATGAAGGGTATTTGATGTTATGATTCCTATTGTAAGCTGTTAAAATTTAGATAAATTTTCAAAAGTAACTGATAACATTTAATCATATTAATCATAAAGAGTTGTCAACTAAATTAAGATACTTTGACCACTAAAATGTTATCTGCTATAGTATTTTTATACACATTTCATAATGAATTCTACTTAAAACTGAATATTTAATTATTGAAATATCACTGGAGCGTTTTTATATGGAAATATATTAAGATATCGCTTTAGATAATAAGATTAAAGGGCAAATATTTTCACCTTTAACAGCATTATCTAAAGAGCGAAGAACTTTATACATGCATGTAAAAAGTGTTATGAAAATGAAAATCAAAACATTAGATTAGAAAAGTGAAAGTAGTAATGTTAACAGCAATATGATTAAATTCCTATTATTGTTTCATATTTAGCATAAATTTAAATGGATAATATAAAATATGTTAATAATAACGAGCAATTATTTATTGTGGCATCGTCACAATGCTTGGCTGCAATTCTTAATCATATTTTTAATTTATTTAACTTAATACATATGGTCTCCACCTCAAATTAGTAGTGACTTGCCCCTGTACATCATGCTTTTTCTTTAACAATAGAGTCATGCTGGTCATCTATGTAGCTCCTTTCAGGGAAAATTTTCGAATTGAAATAACGTGACTTCCGGTTTTACTCGGATATTCCTATATTGTTAATCGGGCCCTCCTGCTAGTAAGCTTTCCATATCTTCTCTTGAATTTCATTTATCTAACATTTTTCTCAAGATTAAGGAAAGACAGACGGACGAACGACAATGGGAATTTATAGGTCTACAATTTTTTTCAATTGCAGTCCAATAATATTACGTAAACTGAAACATATTGTATTCCACTAAAAAGGAATCGTTCCTAAATTACGTAATGTTATTTTTATACTTTTCAACTATCTTCCTACCTCTGTAACGCTCTATAAAGTTTCGCACGTACCCGCCTCCAAAATTATGTAACGCTTACCCCCCTTAATTGTACTGAGGGCACCGGATGGAGTATCGAACGTTACATTATTTTATTAATTACAGTGTGTCTATGGAAAGAATCAACTTGGATATTAACCGATAAGCATCAGCAATTCAGTAATTGATCGCTTAGTTACTTCCGGTTTCTTCCTCATTTGTTATACATGTCACCGCCATTATAAACAGCGTTATGGAAGCTTCACGTTCTGGTATTGGAATACGAGGAAATTCGCTACAGTAGTTATTAAATTCATGATTCTTAACATACAAAATAGTGACGTAAAACACGCCACCCTTTTTTTTTACTTTCGTGTTTGTTTTGGCATTTGGCAACAAAAGTCCAACCAACCCGAAAATTTCATAGATAAAATATTCAAAAAGTAAAATCTGTCCGAAACGAAACCTGAAACGGAAAAAATTATTCGAAACAGAACAGATTTCCGTTTTGAACAGGTTTCTCTAACATAGAAATCTTATGTTAGAAACACCTGTGTCAAAACGGAAACTTGTCAAACCATAAAAAATATTCGATACCGTGCGATTCCGGTTTACACATGTTTTACTTATAAAATTTGTGCATAATAAACGATTAGCGTAAACTCGCCTAATTCGTGCCCCTTAAGGAAAAACCATCATATTATCGAAATTAATAAACACAAATTATTTTTTATTTTAAGTAACTTTTATTTGGGAAATATTTTATTACTACCATAATCAAATTTAGCATAAATCTTATAAACTTCTGAGAAATAAACAATTGAAAAAAACACTAAAAAAGTACGATTTAGGACCATTCGTCTTAAATCTACTTTGAGATCCTATCATTGGTTTGCAGTCTTAAGAATAAAAATCTTAATCAATAATGTATTAATACTTGTATATATTAACTCGTAACAAATTCGGCGGATGGTCTTCGCCAATTTTTGGCAGTCATCGCAGTTGTAATCCCTTATTTTTTGTTGGTTCTTGCGCAAAGTTCATGTACCCATATCTCACATTGTGTGCATTTGATTATACTTTCTTTTACGTCTTCTTGGCACAATTTACAGTACCAACTGTTATTTTCATCTTCTTGTTTCTTTTTTTTTTATTCTCCTTTTGTGATATTTTAGTAGTTTTACTTTTCTTTGCACCAAGATTCTTTGATAAGTTTTTCTTCTTGCATTTCCAAGAATACCACATATTGGAGATATTATTTCAAATGTCGCTCGAACTGTCTCTGTATTAGAAATGTTTACTTTCATACCTAAAGAACATTCCTTCGCTTTCTCTTCTAGACGCTGGTTTTCCGAAGGGTAAGTTGTTGGGACCTCAGGAAGTTGTGGGTACTCAACTTCTTCAGTCTGTTCTTGCTCAGTAGTCTGATTGAATTGTGCCACACACGTTAAAGTATCTGTTTGTTCTTGCTACCTTTCAGTTGCCAGATTCTCGGAGACTTCCGCCGATTCACTTAGATTAGCATCTTCGTCAAGAACAACATATTCCTCATCCCTGATCTTAAAGCGATTGCAAGGCCACAATCCACAAGATTCGAAGCCATGCATGCCTGTGTCCATACAAACGGCTCGAGGATATGCTTTATTAAGGAACCAGGATGGTTTCGCATCCACGATGCGCAAGCGGCACTAAAATTCAGTTTTAATGATTTGAAAAATGACCTATCTAGTGTATTATTTGATGTGTATTCAGTCCTTGTAACTGTCGTCTAAATGTCAATTTCGGTACATTATATACACTACAAACTTCGTTAAGTTATAAGGTCCCGTCATTATATTTTTTAATCGCTTCTTTCATATTTTCTTTACTCCAAGAATTATATTTTCTTTTTGACATGTTGTTCTAAAATTAAATTAAAGACAATTAAGTTATAATTTGTTTTGAACTTTTGCGGCTATTTTTCAAATCAGAAACTTAGTAAAAAATAAATAAATTTACGAATTGGTAATAGCTTATTGTGACATTCATCTAAAATGGTTTTCCTAAATCGTATCAGTACGTTTTAAGAACTTGCCTCGAGTACGAAATAGACGCAAGAGTCGAACAAACTGTACATTTGTCGCCAAAAAATTTGACAACAAATACGCATATATCATCACATCAGATGAAATCACAAAAATACGTATTAATACATCACAGATAGTTAAAAAACTTACACACGATCCAATTTAAAGAAAGTTTTTACGAAATGCGCAAAAATATTACAGAAAAAGTTGAAAAAACTTTCCTTTTCAATATTTTTGTCGGGAGCAGCGTAACAGCGTGTTGTCTGTCAGATGGTAATATGGCCGATTGTTATTTACTTTTTTTGCTACTAGAGATACTAATAGCTATTACCTGAGTCAAGATATAAGCGAAGTACGAATTAGGCAAGTTTACCCTAATGTTTTTACATGCGCCATTTTTGAATTCTTGATGATGTCTACACGAAGTATCAATAATTTTAGTTGACAATCGTTTACAAAATTAGAGAAATAATTTGGAAAATATGTAAATTAAGAATACAAACCACTACGATTTCGATTGGAAGTGGAATTTTGATCTTTTTCTTCACTCGAGGCTCGACCAACTCTTTGAAAAAGACCATAAAGCCAATAGTAGAAAGAGACATAGCCAAGGTCACTAAATTGGTGTGTGAAATATTTTTAAACAGCGCTATATAAGTCTAAAAAAATATTTAAAAATCATAAATTACTTCAGAAATAAGCTTATATAATGTATATAACATGATATAACTTACATAGATTAGATTGAAAGCCCCGTTATAACGAACAATTTCTAAATCTAGAACGTATCTGAACTGGCTAGTGAGGATATGTATAGCGGCTGCAGTAGTAAATCCACTGACTAGTTGAGGAGAAAGGAATACACTCAAAGATCCGAATCTTAGTAAACCAAAAATGAGCTAAAGTATGGATAAATATGAAGTTAAAAGATTTTTTCATTGTTAAATCAAAATAAATTGTTAGACTCAGCGTTTACTTGATATAAACCAGATATAAAGCAAAGCATGATAACTATATCCAAGGCTCTTATGGGGGTGTTGTTGATTGGATCTTTCCATGTCGTACAATTTTCCGAATGGCAAAAATCTTCAACTGGATACTTTGCAACGATTCCTCCTACCATCAGTGACATCACTGCATACGTTCCTGTAATTTTAACGTTGTTAAAAAGGTATTTTGACGTAATTTTGCTGTTTAATCCGAGACAACTTACCAACAGATAATTGTTTTGATGTACCCATTAATGCATAAATTAACACAGGGAAGAAAGATGTGTATAAACCGTTAATAGGTGAAACGTCTGCTAATTGTCCATATGCCATTCCTTAAACGTAAAACATGCAAATTAATTTCACAATCTTCATTTACAATCCTCTCTCCTCATTCAGTTTGAGGCGTATAAAATCGAACGATTTCAATTTTATTATTAAAACTTTATATTTACAGACTGTTTATCAATAAAAATATTTTTCTATATTTAAATTATTATAACATTTTTTATGATTATAAGTATCGAAGATGATTTTTATTTACTTTTTTATTATCTATCCATTTAACTAATACTAACAAAGTTTATCTGCAATGTAGTGAACCCTTCCTCATCTCAACAGGCCTATTGTACAGTACTATAGAATAGAATTCTACATTCTGAATTTTTTAACTATGAAAAAATTTGAATAATCATCTATTAACAGAAAACTTCATTAATTTAAACCTTAAACCTTCTATTTTATAATTCGGTACACAATTTAATATACTTACCTATCGGCCATTTGGCCGAGGCGATTGTAGACCTACCGTTCTGGGGGACCCAGGATCGAATCCGAGCGAGCATATTGGTCGGTCAGGTCTGGATATGTTGGGCCCCATTATTCACCAACCCGATATGTCAGCACCCCATCCCTTATGTTGAAGGGATGGCCTCTCTACTGTGGGTATGGCCAAACAATGGTGGTTTTGCCAGACCTACAATGATTTTTTTTAACTTTTTCTGCCCTGTGGACACTAAGAGGGCATTTTTTAGCAAGCCCACAGACCCACAATGGTGCAGCCGGGTGGTGAGGGATGAGGCTCAACATATCCGATGGACCACTCCACGAAAATTATCAGGAGGGAATAATGCCCATGATAAATGAGGATTTAAACCTATTCAAACTTACTATCTCACGATGACGGATAAACTTACCGCACATCACCTGAGTAATTATTTTATTAATAATTTCTCAAATTTTATGGAAAATCCACAAAATTTGAGAAATTCAAATATAACCGAAGAACAAATTTAATGAATGATATGTAGCCTAATCATTTATTTGATCAATAACAACTGATCGAATTTCTCGAACATTTGAAATTATTTGGATATTATCCAAACTTCAAAACAAATTGTTAATAACAACAGATTATCAATTCGTACCATTACGCTAAAAAAAAGTAAAAAATTCGATCTAGATAAAATTGAAGTGGTCCACCAGTGCCGAGGGATAAAATCATTGAACATTGCTAATTAGTCGTGGGTTCGCGCCTGACCAACGAGCTGGCCGCGTGGGGTTTCTCGGATTTTCTTCATGTATCTAACATTTAAACGGAGGGCCATTTTCCCATAACAGACCCGTGGAAGGCATTCCTTTCGGCTGATCGTCCACATTTTGCATTGTCTTCAACCATCAATCCAATCCAAAATTGAAGCGAATTTTTACGCCGTAGATCATTTTACAGCGGGTTATATGAGCTATTATTTTACAATATTATCCATTAAGATGGACTTATTTTCTAATAAAATTGGTTATTATGAAGGAGGAGAAAGATACCCAATTCGAATTACACATAACAAGATATGTTTGAATTCATATCCTTCAGCGGGATCTTTGAAAGACATAATTGATTGAATCCCCAGAAACGTTCATGAGGATACGTCAAATCTCAAGCTCACTATGGATTCGGTCAAGTCAATAATGAGGCAAACTGGCTGAAAATTTCCAGGGACGAAAAAATTAAATTAATTTCATAAGACCCATCCATTTTCTCCGATAAATAAATAAATATGAAACCTATAAAACGCACTGACATACATAAAAATTCTCCAATTGAGTCCACTAATTAAAAATATTATAACAGATAACCCCAATGATGTTTTTTCTTTTTAGATAAAACACTAAATAAGATAGTATAGAAAGAGAAAAAAAATCGCAGATTTCGAAATTTGTGATTATAATTGTTACGTCAAACTTTAGAAAATAATAGGAGAGTCGATTACGTTATATTCAAAAATATTGCACTCTCTTAAAAACCCATAGTCCTATAAGTTAGTAATGCCACCATCCCTGTCGTCCTGGGGATCCGGGTTCGAGCACGAATACACTCAGAAATTAGCATGAGTGGTGGGTTGACACGCGGATATGTTGGGACACATCACTCTCCATTGTGGATTCTATCAAATCCATAATGGGCATAAAAATGGCTTTCTTAGGGCTCGCAGAACGGATTTTTCGAACGTCGTCCCTTACCACCGGCCGCTCCATTGTGGGCCGAAATCCCGAACTTGAGTGTCCACTGAGAGGAGAGGGAAAAAATGAGCTAGATGGCCTTACCTTGCGGTACTTGAAAAACTATAACAGTTAATCCCACAATGATATCGGTAAATAAATACTTCCGAACGTCATACTTTCTGGTCCAATCTATAATCGGGAAGAGAGTTCGAATGATTTTGATGGCCGATTTGAAGGAGCATTTACACTTAAAAGCTCTCCTTATTTTCTCTTTGGCATGGGGTTCCTTGACGCTATATACTTGATAAGCTTCGTTAAATACTCCTTGATCGAAAGCCCTCCGATCAACTAAGAAACGACGAGAGGTATTCCCAGTTTGATTATCCTCCTCTTCCATATTATAGAAATATGATGCAGATATCAATGCATGAGTTGTTTTTGTTCAAAAGGAAATGCAATTATTTAACAAAAAGATCTATATTAACTAATCAGCTGTTTGATAATGAATAAACAATAACTTTATCTTAATACATCCGATAACAAATTTTCGAAAAACAAAATTACTTATATCGAGTCTCAATACGGGAAAAACATAAAAAAATTATTTATATTTTAATCTAAACTTGACCACTGATCCTGTTTCGATTTCACTTAACTTATTTAAAATATTTATTAGGCAGACATTTGAAGTATTTTCGAGGGTCGAAGATATGACCGTTTTATCTATCAATCGATGGAAAGTGCTTGACGATTGAGATAAGTAACATGTGCAAGGAAAAATGATTTTCAACCGTTCCTTAAATTCATTTCTGTAATTTTTCAAATAAATACGGTGTCCGAGTTGGATTGAGTGTTTAAAACAGAGGAGAAATCTCGAAATTATACTAGTCTTGAAAAAATTCAGCCAGATTAAGTAAGTAACCTACAAAATATATTCGTTTAATTTTTTTTCTCTTTCCGCACTGTGGGTACTAAGAAGGCTCTCTTATAGCAGGCCCATTGTGGGTTCTGCCAGGCCCACAATGGGGCGACCGGGTGGTGAAGGACGGGGCCCGACATATCCAAACGATCACCCCAGAAAAATTCCTGGGGATTTCTTGACCCGTCCGGATTCGATCCCGGGTCCCCACAGGGCGGTAGGCTGCCACATTGACCGCTCGGCCAACCGGCCATATATTCGTTGGATTTGAATGGATGGGATAAGACAACGCAACACGAGTTATGTGTCAAGTGGATGACTCCTGGAAAAACTTTTTATGAGAAACTGGTCCCTATTTAGGTGTTAGATGATATGCCAATCACTCGGCCAGTGATTAGCATATCATGGTGTGAGAGATACCCAATATCTTAGTAATACTATTATACTACGTTCGCACACAATCCACGATTCGCTTCGATCTCGATTTACATACAATCTGGATTGTGACTGTCGCTAGTCGAACGTCGTGCTGTTCGTACAGGCAGTCCGCTTGAGAACCTGGCTATTACACGCGATCATAAAACTGACGTAACTACGCGGTAAGTCACAAACACCAACAAACAAAATGGAAGTTTTGGTTAGAAATAAATACTTTTTCTTGCTATATATCTAATAATTGACAGATGTCATCGTCTCTCCAGAGGTCTTTTTTATTTCTCTGTTGATAGTCCGGCACGTGTTCCGCAGCCATCTTGTATTTTCTCGCGCGCGTGGGATCTCTCTTATTTCGAGAACTCTCTCCAGTCGATCGCGATTGAACCTCGTTTCATTCGAGATTGAAACGGTCGAGAGCGTTCGCACCACGGAACAGTCTCCGACCTTAGTCACAATCTAGATCGAAATGCTCGGTGCGAACGGGGTATAAGGCTCCCATTCAGTAGCGTAGCGTAGTGGAGGCGGCCCGCCCCGGACGGCAAAATTTCACAATAAATAATAATATTTTGTAAGAATTTGAATCATTTTATTTCATATTTTCGTCCACCTACGATTCGGACCGATTGAAATGCACGGAATAGTGTTACCATCCGGACAGTCTGAGAATCGACTCACCGTCCGTGCGCTACCTGTCAACCTTTTTTTTTTCGCTTGTACGATTTATTCGTATATATATACACCTCCAATATCCAATAGAGCTAGGTCACTTACATTATTCCTACCCAAGTCTCCCTAGTCGCTAACTGTAACTGATTTAGAACCGGCATGCACTGCACACTATTCTTCACTTTACCGGAATTTTTCATTACTTATTCGGTGACGAAACTGAATTTTAGTCTTTTAAATTGATACCTAAATAAGGGGAAACGAAATTTTTCTCCGCCCCGGGCGGCTGACACCCACGCTACGCCACTGCTCCCATTCTCTCAGGCCTGGCTTAACCAAAATGTGCAGTTTTTATATTCGAATTTTGAGTCCACCAGAGGCTGGGTGTAGAAACATTGGTTGTCAGTCAAGGGTTCGCGCCTAACCAAGGGGCATGCCACGTGTGTAACACCTAAATATAAGTCGTCTCGGAACCTCCTCCTTGGCAGACCGGTTTGTTGGTGTTGCCTTGTTTTATCAACCAAACCAAGTACTGTATTGATATCTATTTATTTAAATTAAATTATTGGGTATTATGGATCTACCAATGTATGTAGTTTTTTTACTCTTATTGCCCTGTGGACATTGAGAGGGATGTTTTTTTAGGTAACCCTGCAAAAATAAGAGTTTTATTTTATATATATATCTACAAAAATATTTTGCGTTTAAGATGGCATAATTATGGTAATCCTAAGAGGATATTTCATTATAATCAAAAATTGTTAATTGACTTAGCACATTAATGTTTCAATTATAAGGAAGCCTGACTTATAACAGACTGGCCAATATGGATGAAGGATAGGGACTCTCAGTCTCAACTTATAATTATGAAAGTCTGGACTATATTCAAATGCCATCTCTCAAAATAGTATCTTATATTACCCTGGCCATTGCAAACTTAACATTCAGACAGAACGAAACTTTTAAAACACTTTTATTACACTTTTTAAAATAATGAGAAACATTTTTTTTACATTATTAACATAAAAACACTTCACTGGTGTCCTTTTGATTAAAAAAAAAGTCTGTCAGGAGAAACCTTAGTTTTGACTGGGATATATTTATACACCTACACAACGTGACAACAATCTTCAACAATTTAATAGAGAGGCACTTTAAAACAATGAATGCATTCTTAAGCAATGTAATTGGGTAACAAATGACAGAATCTGTAGAAGTTTTTATAAAGAAATTTAGACAATGAAAACCATTGTCTAGTACTTAAAAAGCACAATAATTATCTTAGAAAATTTTTATAATGGAATGTCAAACTGCATTCATTTTTATCACCTGTTTACATCATTTATGAATTGAATGATATGACACACATTATTGGGTTCCGTTCTTTGTGGTGTTTATACAAAAACATTTGTTGCATCACATTTTTTGATTTGGTTTGATAAGATTTATCCACTATAACAATCGTTAGTGAACCCATTAACATGAGGTATCCACAAAAAATTTTCAGCCACCAAAAATGTTTTAAAATTATTATCTCAATAAATTAATTATCCTCTATCAGCTGCCTTATCTAAAATTATAATCCAATAGTGCAAAACTGTCAAAATAAAAATTTATTTCCAAAATGCTTGTCTAGAAAATACACCCTTGACATAATAAGAAAATACAAGAGCCACATGATCAATGAATTTTTCCAATAAAATGGTGTTAAACCATGATATAAAATTAAACAAAAAGAAAAAGAAATGTCTTAAAATTGACATTCATTTATTTGAATTTATGTAACCCAGCAACTCGTTGGGGAAATAAAATCATTTTATATTAAAACCCAATTAAACAAACAAATAAACAAAAAAGAATCTCTAGTAAGCTGTGAGATCCCTGCAAACTATTATAACCATAGCATACCTATAAGGCATTGATAAAATGAAATTAGCCAGTTTTTAAGTTATCCTTATCCTATTATTATTGTCCCTAATTTTGTCAATCAGTTTATATAATAAAAGAGATAAATGAATTGATTATAATGAGGATAAATCATCCTCATTATCTAGTTGATAAACCTTCCACATCCTTCCATAGGTGAAAAATAAAGATTTTGTTTTTTCTGAATAAGATTTCCTCTATTTGAAAAAGCTGATACAACACCAGCATAATAAGTCCTATTAACATAGTAAGTCCGACATAGATAACAACACAATTAAAATTGAAACCTTCCACATCCTTTATATTTAATTCTAATGCTTGCACATACTTCTATCCATTCAAAATCATATCATTTTTAGAGAGCTGAATTAATTATTCATGAATTCATTCTGTATTCACATAATTTTTAAATATTTCAGCATAAATTGAAATTATAAATAAAGATGTGTAAATATTTAAAGTTAAATTATTATATTTATTTAGATACAAATGGAGAAACCTCAGTATCTAAATGAAATAATGTATTAACTTCTTGATGTCATTTATAAGATGTAAATGTTTAATTTTAAATTTAAAGCTAAATATTATATCACATTGTTTCCTCTAGTTGTCTGTTTAAGCACTTTTCTGCAAGTATCTAAAAGTATTAGCTGCAATTCACAAGTTTCAAATTCTGTAAGAACTTGGCTTGAATTCATGAATAATAATTAATAACTTAACCCTTAAAAAATGTTCTCCTTTAAAAATGATTAAATGAGTGTTAACTTTTATTTTGGTATTAATAAAATGATTAGTTATAAACAGTATTTTCTATCTTATATGCTGTCATAAATATTACTAAAAAACCAATTAAAACTTTTAATTGGCTTTAAGTATATAGCAAGTAATTACTCATTTATTATTTTTAGGAATAGTTTTCATAAATTGTTACAGAATATTATATTTAAATTTATATTTTAACAATAGAAAATTTGCAACTTAAAATTTGGTCACAACTGATTAGGTGCTGACTACAATTACTTTTTGTTATATAAGAACAATTTCAACTGCTAAATTCTTTATAGAATGTAAATAATTCAATGAAAGATTAGAAAAATCCATAAAAATTGCCATTGTAGTAGTATAATCTCAATGAATAGGTAAAAATGTTCAGTCAAGCTATTTTAAGAAATGTTTTCAGTCAGAACTTACCCATTTCAGCTTCCAGCATAAAAATAATAATAGAATGAACTTGAATAATTTACTGTAGCAAAGATTTTTTAATAATCAATTTTTAAAGAATCTTTGGCTAATTATCTAAATTCATTCTATTCCTGTTATTTATATTCTTTCTGTATGCTGATGATAATCAGGTAACAACCAAAAACATTTCTTAAAATAAATACATTTTTGACCACTTTAATTAGACTTTCTACTTATTGATATCATACAAAAAAAGAAAGGGTGCAACTTAATCTACATATAACAAATGTTCAGCACATAAATATCTATATTTTTTTTAACTTTTTCATTCTAGAATCAATGTTTCTTAGATAAATACAGATGACAGAGAACAGTTTTCCATTCAATAATAATTTTTAATCCATATGAGACTGAATCCAGAAAAATAGCATGAATGCAGTTTGAAAAATTTTGTAAATTTGAAAGAAATTTCTGCATATTTAACTTATATACATCATGTATTAAATTGTTTTATCCTAAAAGTATATTTCATTCCATTATAATTTCATACTACATATAAGTATATAAATTATTATATTTGCCACTTTCAAGAATGTACATTAAGCTCTGATAACTACAGACATAATGGAAAAATTCTTGTATAATTAAAAAATTATGCAACATTTCAATTGTGGTTTAATACAGATTCTGATTATGGAAGATTTTCAAATGAGGTGCATTATCTTTTTGTTACATTTTTTATGTAATTATATTATATTTACAAATGGCAGTTTTAAAACGTGAGTACTTGAAAATCATTGGTACAACTGCCAGAATTGAACTTTATAGTCAAGATTTCAATTATATAGTGTACAAGACAATATACCTAATGACCACATCAATATAATTTTTGTAGTGATATTTGTTTTATATGTACGAAAGAAGTTTTTGATAAGATCAGACTCTTAAGTATTAAATTTGATTAAAACTTAAAAAAACTTTTCCCAAATAAATAAATACTGGTTATATACCATCTTACTATGTGGCATTTTTAGACTTTTATAAGTATGAAAATTCAAAACAAAATTCACATAGAGCAACACATTTGTATCATGTATAGAAAATGTTTTAAATAATATTCTATATTCTATGAATAAAACTTGGAAGTTTTTTCTATACTTACAACTCAACAGTTTTAAAATCTTAAAAAATGTACACAAATTTGAATAGAGGTACATCAAGATGTATTTCTAGTTATATACAATTTGTTAATGTTCAACAATAAATATAGTTAACAATAACTAAACATCAACTATGAATGCAAATCTCTTCTGATATACATTATTGATCAATGTTATGTTTCTAATTATAGTATTATATTTGCAATTACTGTGATCAAAACTAAGTAGAAGCATATTAAACAATAATGAATCCCTGTTACATATTTATAAAATTCAAACTTCAAATATAACATTCCTCTAATATGTGGAAGACACTTAAGTTTCTACTTAAGGCAATAAAAAGCCCTAGAAAAAAGACAACTTTCAACGTTACAAAACTTGGCACTAAGTAAATATTACCGAGAATAAACTTATTATCTCTATTTCAGAGATCGACGGCGATGCTGATACGTCAGTGAGGTATGCAGTCTAGTGTTGCGACTCTTGTAGTGCTCATTGAAATCCAAACGGAAACTGAGGAATCGCAGATTTGGATCTGTATGGTCAGTCAACATTAATAAGAATTTCTGTACCATATCCTAAAAAAATATTTTACTTATTATGACAAATTTCACAAAGTTCTATTTATTAGAATTTCACTATGCAGTAACTTACAGTTATTTTTATTTCATTATTATAAACTTTAATAAAATGCTATTTTAATAATTTTCATAATCACTTTATTAATTATAAAAATTTCAAAATACATTTATTTTAACATAATTACACAGTAAATAATGCTTCTTATATAAGGTAATTACAAAACAAAAAATAAGTTTTTACAATAAGTTTAACATTTATTAATTAATTAGATTAGAAAATTTAAACTAATGAGAACAGCAACATCTAGCACATCTTATTTAATTTATTCATTACTTCAATAAGCAAATGCATTTAAAATATTTTATTTTAAATTTAGATTGTTTTAAATTGATTTTATCTCACTAACACCATAAAGCAACAATAACTCATACAAAAATTTAAATAAAACTTAAACTGGCAAATATCAGTTCATTAAGAATGTCTATTTTAATCAGTATTCATTATGAAATAAGGTTTTACCAATCTAATATCACAAGTTAATGAAGTAATAAACTAAAACAAAGTTATGTGAAAACAAAAATTAAAAAAAATTAAGCTATTTGTTTTTGTTAAATACTTACTTCATAGGAACGTTCGAGAAGTCGTAATTGTGCCTTTACTGTAGGAATGGCATTTTGAATAAACTGATTTTTAGAATCTTCGTAAGCAGCGGTTCTTGCTTCAGATGTTCCCCATTTTCCCTAGAATTTATTTATTTATAAATATGTGTATTAATCCTACAATTTTTTTCCTATTTACCTTTTCTGTATCAGAAACTATCATTGCTTCTTGATGATATATTTCTTCGACAATGTCATTTGCCTGCTGCCAAAATTTTTCTTGAATATTTTGAAACTGAATTATCAAATCATAAATGGCTCGTAGCTGAGTTAACAAATCCTAAAATTTATGATATAATTAATATATAATTTATTGAAACATGAAAAAATTTATCTGAAGTATTTTAAACAAAATCTCTGCATATCGAAAATCTTATTCATATATGAATTATTATTTAATATACAAAATCTACAAAGTTAGTTGCATTTAATAAAAGTAAATGCAATTTCATGTGTTTAAGACCTCAAAAATTGTCATATGTAAGTAGTAAATTTGAGCGATTTTGATTTGTAATTTCCTTATGCATAATTCTCTATCATCTGTATCAATTATAAAGGAATTAAGTATATAAAAAGCAATTTTTCAATCTTTCTTAACTACATTAAAACAGATGAAATGAATTATTTAAAAAAAAATTTGAGAGAGAGAGTTTTACAATAAGTTTAACATTTATTAAATTGATTAACATTATGTAAATAAATACTTATAAAAAAGTTTAGAAATAGGTTATTTTAAAGCAAATATTAAATGTTATTAACACTTTAATATTCCAGAAATATTGATTATAGAATAATAATTTCCAACACAATATCAAATATGTAATCTATGAAAAAAAATCAACAGATTAAAAATGTCATGAAGTCATTTAATTACATATTTATAAATAAAGTATTAAATACATTTATTTTCAATTCTATTGATTAAAATATAATTAAAAAAAAGAAAAAAATACTATAAATTTTCATTTAAATAATGTTTAATAAAATGCTAAAGTCTAAAATATTTTAAAGTATAAAATTTAAAAGACAATAAAATATAAAATATAAGAACACAAATTTAAAGTTGTATTATAAATAAGACAGAGAGAACTGACAAGAGTTCTTGCACAAGTTTCTCATCACTTATCACATACAAAGTTAAAACTGTGTATCTGTTATAAGACTGAAAAAACCTTTTTATGCTATTAATTGTTATAAAAAGAGAAAAGGTTTTTTTTTTTTAAATGTAGGACTGAGTTTTTAAAGAAATTGTAAATGCCAATAACAAGTAAAATTTTCATTAAGTCCAACCCCACTCAAGATATGACATGATTACTCTACATCCTAATTAGGGTTTGGGAAGTCTTGACATTCTCAAAAAGTCCCGGGACATGAGACAACCCACGATCAAAATCCCGGGACGTCCCAGGACTTTGAATAAAATTATTCCCTTTTCACTTTTTTTTTATTTTAAGATCAGTATAAACTTTTCTAAGCACTTACATTATGTAGTTGTAGATAATTTAATGTTCAGAATGGAATAATTTCATTTTTCACAATATGACTTCTCAGAATAAAATTAGAATAGAGTTCATTTTTGGAGAGATGTATCAATAAAAAAGCAATTTTAGTAAAAATCAACATTTATTGAACATAAAATCAAATCCTAACATTTATAACGTTAATAAAGTCTAAACAGTTCGTATGTTTAATTCTTATAATCATAGATTCATTTTTTGGCAGTGAAATCTTAAAATTATAAAACCAACTTAGTAATCATACTAATCATCACCTAGTTTCTATTCATTAGTCATATAAATAATATAATGAACTAGCAATTAGACATCTTTTCTGATTTAATAAAATAGGCATTTAAAAACATCAGAGCATTTACAGTTTGTCCGACAATCTGTTTCTGATTTTTGTAATAATGCCTCTGGACAAGGAGAACACACACTCGTTTTCAACAGATGTCAGTTTTATTGTGTTTAAAGCTTTATAAAGTAGTTTCAAACTTTCAGTACGTTTTCCGGTTTCTTCAAGTAACTGGAACTCGTTTTTTAATGCTGCTCTTGATCTTTTTGCAAAAATTTCGGATATATTTTCTTCGATTTTTTGATTGCCTGTTCCATTTGACTTTGAAACAACTCATCGGGTTCGTTGTGTACTGTAGAGCTACTGGTACTGGGTTCGGCGTCCATTATTTCCAAATCTTGCATTTGGATACGAGGGATATTTTCAAAAAGTCTGTAATGCAGATCTTCTGCAAAAGCAATAAGTGCAGTTTTATTCAAATTCGAAGTAAAAAAATCTGTATCTTGCGACTGAGCTGTGGTGGCCAGTGTGCAAATATTTTAACAAACATTTAACAGAATAAGGTTAAAAGTCACATGGCCTTGTAAATTATCCCCACCTCCGTTGTTTATTTGTAAACAGGAGGGAGAACAAAGGAAGCATTGCTTGGCTAACCTTTTGAAAATAAAATTTTGATAAGTGTGTCTCGAGTCTTGACCCGAATGTCTTGGGACCTGAGACAATTAAATTTAGAAAAAGTCTCAGGACTTCGAGACACAAGACGTCCCGGGACGCAAACCCTGATTCTAATCTAAACCACCAAAATTTAACTTAGAATCAATGTGCCATATACAAAAATAATTGTCAAGTTTCTAAACTTTTGATTCATCCACGTCCTGAGATAAAATGCAAAATAGGCACCAACACATACACAATGTTGTAACAGGTTTATTTTTACATTTTTGGGCTTGAGTGTCAAAATGTTGAGAAATGAAAAAAACCAGAGGAGTCAAAATATGACCAGTGACCATACTTTCTTACATTATATTCTATAACAAACAAGAAGTAAAAATTTGTAATCTGATCATTCAAAAGCAATAAAGCTTTAACATTCTTGAGTCTCCAAAAAAATAAAAATAAAAAAACCAGATATATTTAAATAAAACTCAAATAAAATGCTTATAATTTTGTTACAAAAAAGGTAAAATATAAAAGTTTAAATTACAATTAAAATATTTTTGAATTAATAATAATAATAATGATTTAAGAATCAACAATTATTATTCTTGTAACCTTATTTTGAACATAGATAGCAATTATTTTTTAAACAAGCATCATTCTATAAAATATTTTTCAGGTGAAATAATTTTAATACAAATAAAACATTTTTTTCAAAAGTTACTATTTGTGATTTAATTGAGGAATGCAAAATATAATCCATAATGTTTTATAAAATTCAAAACATTCTGAAATTCAATTCAAAATTTAATTTCAATTCGTTCAAAATAAATCAATGCTTCTATTATTCAGAATAATTGTGTTGTAAGTAAATTATTTAATAAAATTTTTCAAAATTTACAAATTGCATACTTTTGATTCTTCATCTAATAATGCTCTAGTTAAGAGAGAGTCTAAAAATTCTTCATGTGCAGCAATTACTTGATCTAAATCTTGGGCTTCTTGCACTTTATGAAGTAATTCAGCCCAAGAACACTCCATCACCTAAAAAAGTAATAAATAATAAATTTTAACTGATTAATTAGAATTAAATGTGAAAGATATGCATTTTTCTTATAAAGAAATGTTTTACCTCAAATGCAATATAATAATGCATCTGTTGAATAAAATGAATCATTTCACACAGTATTATATGACAATGATGCAAAACTGGTCCCAATTCTGAAAATAAAAAGTATTTTAAACATAACCTTTGCTCTTTTCTTTATAAACATGCACATCATTACTGTGAATATCTTCACTTGCCAGAAATTCTCTTCACAAGTCTTATATGAGTGGTCCGAACCTTCCACATGCTTGATAACACATATTCCATACGTTTGGCTCTCCAAAGAGAATTAAATAATCGTAAGTATGCTATCATGCATTGTGGTGCAAAAACCTAAAACAAACAATTTTTTAAATTAATTGTTTTATTCTTGTAAACATACAAAAGACTACAATGCAAACCATCTTACAAAAAGTAAATAATTTAGATCCTAGTATAAGGTTTCAAATGGAAGTTGAGAAACTTAATAATAATAATAATTTCTTAATTAAAAAACATGTTAAACTCTGCCAGATCCCAATAATGTTAAATTACAAATCAACAATACCAAAATATATAAGTAAACACATTTAAAATGGAAATACAGAAAAATCTATAACAGAACTTCAAAACCTTATGACAAAAATAAAGGATACAAGATTTACAAATAGGCAAAAAAGTAAATAAATAAAAGAAATTTATATAGAAACAATTTTTGGGAAAATTAAAAATATATTAAGACCGTACAACATAATCTTAGTTGTTTGTTTGTTAAGTTATGGCAATGCAACACTTGGTGATGTATCCTGGGAGGTCTTTTAAGGGAAACTGGCCCCTATTTAGGCATTACAGACATTGAGAAAACCTGGAAAACTCCACATGGCCAACCCGTCCGAGCGAGGTGTGAACCCACGACCGAACTCCCAATGTTCAGGGTACGAAGACCACTTGGCCACTGGTGGGCCCTATAATCTTAATTAATGTATTTTCTCACCACACCGAGTTGTATATACTTCAAGTAAACAACTATCTACAATTAACCAGTAACCGGCGCAAAATTCTTTAAAATCGGCAAACGTTTTCGATTCCCCTCCTGAGATCTTCTTCAGGCTTACATTTTATACCTTTTATTATAACTGGATTCTTTAATAAACCATATTTTTTAAAAAACATTCGAATTAAAGAATCCAGTTATAACAAAAGGTATAAAAAGTAAGCCCGAAGAAGATCCCAGGAGGGGAATCGAAAACGTTCACCGATTTTAAAGAATTTCGCGCCGGTTACTGGTTAATTGTAGAGAGTTGTTTATTTGACCTATAATCTTAGTACCAGATCACCAAAATACTTTAACAATAGTAATAAAACAATCAGAGCATATTAGATAAAGCAGCTGTAGTATATAAATTTGAATGTAGTTGCAGAAGTCCAAACACATACATAGGTGAAACAACTCAAAAATTAAGAATTAGCAAACGTACATACCATCAAATATAATAATTCTGATGATGTCAGATATTGTAATTCAAATAATTGTAAAGTTAATTTAAATACTCTTAAAATATTGCAAAAGGAACAAAATGCTTATAAAAAAGGCAACTTTAAGAGCACTTTTATATTAAAAAAACAAATAACAGAATAAATGATTTATATATATGACAAACTGAATTAAAATAGTCATGTAGTAGTAAAAAATTAGTGAATTTACTTAATCAATAAAAAATAACCAATAGTGGCTAGCTGAATCTGAAAGTAGTTTAATTAATAATAATATATAAAAGTGTGTAAAAATTTTTGGTAAAATTTAAGTTAATAATATTGTAATAATTATATACACAATTATTATGCTAGTGATACCTGTTGGCAGCATTATCAATTAAAAGAAACTGAATGGGATGTGAAATATTGCCAAATTTATAAAAGAAATAATATGGAAGAAAAATCTATGCAAGTTGAAAATTAAGAAAGAACTGAAGATTCCTTTCTTGTAACTGATGCCAACATTGCATAATGTTGTAAAGTATCATTACAATGTCTAGTATGTTTGTTGAACTATTTGATATTATTGTGATGTTAAAGGTATTAAAATGAAAATCAACATTAAGTACTGTTACTGTGTTTAATAGTTTTTAGAATACTTTTATTATTATCGTAATGTAAAATATCATTTTATATGGCAGCTGCAATTTATTTATATTTTAAATTTTACTTTTTACAAATCAATATTTTAAACTGTGAAATGGATATTGTATAGTTCAAAATAGAATATGTAATCCAGCTAAAGAGGGCAAAAATATCACTGAAATGCATTCTGGATCACTAAGTGTTAATTAAAAAAATAAAAATGTGTAAGATTTGTCTAAAAATTGTAACAGCAATGCAAATATGCTTGTATAATTACTTAGTAGATTACAGACAGAAAGCTCATAATTCACTAATTAGTATCTACTTGGAATTATGAAGCATATTAATGTTGATTTATTTTTCATATTTGTAATTAGGATGATATTTTTTATTGTTTCATCTCATTAAAAAAAAAGCAATCTAAGTAAATTTGAAAGTTACAGCAACTTTATAATTGTTAAGTTTAGCTTAGTTTACATTCTAAATTTAACTCTAAAATTACAAAAAACTAGTTCAATTATACAGTAATAATTTAATTTACATACATATATTAGTCAGTTTACATATAGTTAAGCCAATCATAAAACTTACTGTTCCAATTGGACCATCTACATGGTAATCCAAACTGAAAACATCCCATCCAGTATCTCCAGCTGAAACCTGATTTTAAATGTTTTATTTTAGCCTTATTCTCAGTATGAAATTCATAAGCTTAATAAAACAATACCTCTAATAATCTGACATCTAATCGCTGAAGAATGTCAATGTTATCAAACTGTGCATTTGTTGCTCGTATGGCACTTTCTAATATTCCAGACAAATTATGTAAATATAACATATTGGCAGGTTTGGCCAGTTCTATTCTGTACATATAAAAAAATTCATTATGTAATATAGTTATTTTTCTGATTTTCTAATGAGTGATTCTTTGATTAATAATTTAGTTTAATAAATTAATATTTTAATTTTATTATGTATTATATTTCTACGTAATAAAAAAAATAAAAATGAAATTTAAATTTTCTTATTGAATACTGATGCTAAAAAATAGAAATTAAAATTACATATAATTAAATATAACACAAATCATATATACTCAACGATATATTATGTGATTAATTAGAATCAGAACATAATTTTTTAAACAAACGGATTAATATCAATTAATTGATAAATACAAAATAATTTATACACAATACATTAATATTGTTTTTAAAAAAATAAAAATTTACTCTAATAAATCCATCAAATGTCGAATGAAATCTCCTTGACCAAGCAGCAAATATTTTCTCATGGCCTGAAATAAATTTTTATTTTTTTAAATGTTTAACTAATCATGTTAAAGTGTTATGCTACTATAAAAACCATTCCTTACTTGCAAATGATCCAAAAATTTATATTTTTCATGTAAAACAGATAATACATGATGACTAGTTGTTCTGTAACTTGTTTCTAATAGTTTTTGGAACTCTCCATCATTATCTTGACTGAAGACAGATTCAACTAGACAAATGATTATTGATTTTATAAATATACTACTTAAGATTTTATCAAATTACTAAACACTATGTACACAAAAACAAACACTATGTACAATGTATATGAATATATGAAATAAATATATTAAATGCCTTACAATGAAAATTCATTCATGTTATTGTCTAAGTTATCTGATTTGTTATAAACGATACTAACAAACTAACAAAAGATTCAAGAACAATTTAGATATAGTTGAACTCGGTTATAACAAACATGAATATAATGAGTTCAGTTATAATGAACAAAATACCATAACAATTTTAATTTACACCTATCTCCATACATTTTCTCAGGGATATAACGAGTGTACACTGTGGATATACTGAGCAAATTTTCAGTAGCTACACAAACACACAAACATTCTTTTAATTGTTCAAGTAGTAACAAATACAATACCCCACGTTTCTTCATGCAGCGAGAGTGTAGCGAATTGACATCACGAGCAGTGTTGGCCAATTAGAAACCAGTTTCAGTGTGTTTGCTGTAAAGCGCTTCTCAAGCACTGCATAAAGAAATGCGAGGATACTGAATTCTTGGAAGAGATAAAACTAAAAGGATTACCTAGTTTTATGACCTGCATGGATTACATGCCTATTTATCACTTAGTATTTATATTTTACTTATTGTTTTCATATTGTAATTTATTATTTAGGGCATTTAATTGTGTTATTTTTGCCTTAAATTATGTGTAATTGCTGTTGAAGTTTATTGAAATGGCTATTGTTTAGGGTCTAGGAATGGCTTAATTCACTTTTCATTATTTCTAATGGGGAAAATTGATTTGGACTTTGAACAACCTCCTCAAATGAATTAAATTTAAACTATGAGGCATCACTGTAAATGAAACTAACTCAAATATGCAATTCAATCCACAGCATCAAAATTAAATTTTAATCTACAAGAAAAACCTCATACAACCTTGAGGTTAAATTTATGATTTAATCTATAAGTTAAAATTTGTAGAACTGTCCAAAACTATGTATTGTACAAAATACATTAAAAGGTCAAACTGCAACAGTCTGGCAAGCTTGGGACAAAAACAAGAGTTGGAATAATGGATTTTTTGAACCAGCAAAGCTTAGGACAAAAAATAGCAATATGATAATATCTCTACCACAGCAGCATAAACTACTATAAGCAAGCTATGGCAGAGTAATGATATGGTCTGCTGGTGGTGCCACAGCTGCAACATTAGCAATTTGCAAATAGTAATCCAATATATGGATAATTTGAGGTGGCATTAGATATTTTTTAACTCTGAGAAAGCATTGATAATTTTGGATATTTTTAGAAAACCTGCTAAATTGTTTCAGTGTAAACATTTAAAAATCACAAATTGGCTACTTTTCATATGATTAGAAAATTAAAAATACAAAAAGTAGAATTGTAACCTGTGATAACAATACAGACCTCAGCAGATGTTGGTTTTTCACTTTTTTTTTATTTTAAGATCAGTATAAGCTTTTCTAAGCACTTACATTATGTAGTTGTAGATAATTTAATGTTCAGAATGGAATAATTTCATTTTTCACAATAGCAGCATTGCATACCTGCTACTTGGCCAGCTGTTCAAACTAAAGACCACCAAATTCAAATTATTGTCCAAAGATGTTAGACTAGATTAGTGAGGTTCAACATGTAGTTAGTTGCCAATCTTTTCAGAAGTATAAAAATGATTAATTCCATATTAAATATTTTAGAAATTAAAATATAAAGTTCAATTTCAAAAGGGCAAAAACATAATTTCTATTTTTTTGAAGTGAAATATAGTTGACTATAACATTTATTAAACACAAGTTATTATTAAATCAAGAACTTTTCAAATATAAATATATAGATTAATACAATCCTTTGAACACAATAGATATGTATTTTTATGCAATTAAATCTTGTATTTGTTCTGATATAGCATTTGCATCATTATCAACAGAATACAGCATTAAAATACAACAACAACAACAACAACAAAATACCATTGTTAGCATCCATGGAACTTTTAATTACTTCTCTTCCTTTAACTGTTGTGTGATCATTACAAACTTGTCTAAGAAAATTTATAGCTTTTCCAGTTGACATTATCTGAAATATTTTTTATTTAAAATAAAATTATAATTTAAATTTGAAAAATTACAATAGGTGTATAAAAATTAATATTAAACACCTTTCTTGCTTGTTCCATAGTGAAAAATGCTGGAACCATTCCTTTGCGCAAGCTATACTTTTCTTGCCACAAAATGCTATCTGGAACTGAAGCATTTGCTGCTACAAAAAACTTTTAAAGATATTTCATAATTAGCAATATTAGTCTCAAATTCAAATATGAACTTTGACAGATAAAATTAAATAAAATATTGGAATGTGTAAATGATGCATCCCAAAATTTCATAATTTTAAAATGAATTAGTAATATTTTTATTTGACTGACCTCTCCATAAGTATCTTCTAATTCACCACAAAAAATCCAACAACTAAGCATTCGATAAATAGGCTGAACAACCTAATATTTAAAATAATATTTTAAAAGTTGAGTTAAAGCTAAACTAATAATTTTAAATATAAAATTTCTTGCCATTGTTAATATGTGCTTGATTAAATCCCTAATATCAGGATCTCCATGCTGTAAAAATGAATACACAGCAGATGCCAATGCACCACCCTTCTGACCTAATACATTTAAACAACAAATTATAACAAGTAAAATGTTAATTTTCGTCAAAATTTATTTTACCTTTGCAAGCATCAACTAATGAAGCCAGTATTTTCATGCGAACAAAAGGATCTAATAACCAAACTGAAAGTCTGTGTAATGTTAGATTACATTTTGGTATTCTTCCAGATACATTTCCATTTATTTCTTGTTGTAACTAATAAATTATGTTTAAATTATCAATAAAGATCAGTTACAATTTGAAGTTTTTGGTGTGGAATTTCAATTTACCTGAGATTCTAAAACAGCAAGTAGTCGATAATATTCTGTTAATTCTTCTTGGAGAGCTGCAATAAAACTCTGACCAACAAGACCAAGTGTTCTATCATTGCTATGATCATCACAGAATTTATGAATTTTAGTATAAAACCATCCTATTTCGGTCAGTCTTAGTACTAAATGTCTCTGCGGTTTAGGCATGGAAACCTAAAGAAATAATTATAAATTTAACACTTATTTTTCACTTTCAAATTAGATCATCATACTTTATTAAATCTATTACTTATGCATCTCGATAAAAAAATTATTTATTGGTTTAGTCTCTATACAAATATTAAATTTACCTTTAAATCAACATGGCAATTATTTTTGGATCCTTCCCATTGTATGTAATTTCCTTTAATGCCTTGAAATGCATAAAGTACTTCACGTAGTAGTTCTTGTTCGGGTATCTCAAGACTTGCTTTTTATGTAAAAATTCAAATAAAATATTTTTTTCTAAACAAAAGCAACTTTGTAATATCTAATCACAGAGTATTCAAATATCTAATATTTTAAGATTCAAATAATAACAACTCACTTTGATCAGATTCTCTTGATTTTTGTTTAGGACTAGATAAAGATTTTCTTCTTGCTGTTAAAACATTAGATGTATTAGAAGTAATCTGCTGGTCTTTGTTTGAAAACATAGCAGCAACTTTGGCAACTCTGCTTCCATAGATTTTTGTAGAATATGGAACAGGATCTTCTATACTGCCATTAGTTACTTTTCCTTCACCATCCTTGCTGTATAAAGGAATGCTACTACTGACAGCATGAATAGTTGATACTGTGCCATTTGAGGAAACAGGTTTATTAGGAAAATCTCTACTATTAATTGATAATGGAGTAGATGTAATTAGTTTTGAGAAACTATTGAAGAGAGGAGCCTGGAAGAGAAATTTATACAAAATTTTCTCATTTCTTATGATATTAGAAATAGTAACTTTTAAAAAGTTTGTGTAAATAATGACTATCAGGATGTACATAATATTTGTAATTTTTTGTCAAATATATAAATTCTTTTTATTTATATGCCCTTACTGTTTTACATTTCTGTGTATATACTATCTACTTGGACCTTGTTTATTAATAGGACTATTATATTGGTATAGTTTCTGGTTAGCAAAGAAAGGTGAAAATAAAGATATTTTGTTTTGGCTTTTGACTAAGATCTCCTCTCTTTGCTAATCAGAAACTAGACCAGTATAATAGTCCTATTAATAAACAAGGTCCAAGTAGATAGTATATACACAGAAATATACATATTCTTTAAATTTCCATATTTTCACACATATTTCCAAGAAATATTTTTAGGGAGAATATTAGAGTACAGTAGAACCTCGAAAACTCGGCCTAATGTGGACCGAAGGGTGGCCGAGTTTGTGAAAATGCCGGGTTATCGGGAATGGGGTTAAAAAGAATAAGTACGAGTGTTTCCTCAGAAAATACTGTACTGTACTTGTATGTATTGTTTACTTGAGAATATAACAGAGAATAAACTGCCCAAATACCCTTAAACAAAGAAAAAGTACGTCCTTTATGAAGGCATAGAGCCTTTACTACATGAAAATGAAAATTAATGAATACACTGTGTACAGTAATTTACCTGATAAGACAGACCTCAGAAAAATACTTTATGAGAGCTTTTATACTTTTATAAAGCTGTCTATAATGAAAATTAATTAACTGGGGATTTTTTTGCCCTGCCAGGGTGTGGCCGAGTTATCCGGAGTGCCGGGTTATCGAGAGCCGAGTTTTAGAGGTTCTACTGTATTTTTTTGTGTGGAAAATGCAAGACTTCTTACTTTCTCATACTGAACCATTTAGTATAAGAGATAAAACATGAGTCAGCCAACAAAAATTTTTATGGTATATACCAGACATGGGCAAATGCACCTCTTGCTGAAAGTGTTAATTACTGCTTTTTATTATTATTTTTACAATTTTATTTCTACAATTTTGTGAAAATATGTTTATTAAAAAAATTCAATATTTGTTTTATATTATATTTATATTATATGATAAAATTGCAGTACAGAATAAAAAAAGTACAGAATTGCAGCTCCCATGCAATTTGCAAAACCTACATTTTGGCTCCCACTGAACTCTTGCTTGCCCCCCCCTGGTATATACACACTTTGTTTACCCTTATTCCCTTGTATTGGCTTAACAGTACAGTATCTTTGTACTTGCTGGAAACAATGATGTTGGGGAATAAAGACAGTTGTTAAGTGTGATTGCTTTATAGCACTTCCTCAGTAGGTTCCTCAGTGTCATACTGAGTAGAGTTAACTGCAACTTTGTGAGATGGCAAGAAAAAATAACAATTTTGCTGCACAGTAAAAATTAAAATAATCTGCTTTGCGGAAAAAACAATTTGGTGTCAGTGAGGGACTTGTTTGTGACTAGCATAAACGAAAAGCAGCTCCAAGCAATGCAAAGTCCAATGTAAGAGCATTTTGTGATCTTAAGACTGGAAAGTATCCCCAACTTGAGGAAGAATTGTTATAGTATATTGAAGAAATGTGCAATAACAGCTCTAAAACACGTGATATATTGCAACCATAGGCTCACAATATTGCTCAGACACAAATATTTCTTCCCTTGAGTTTAAGATTAATCAAGGATGGGTCAGCAGATTTATGAAGAGGAAAACATCTTTACAGACATGTATCAAAAGCAGCTGCATACTGTTTGATGTGGGAATTAAAAATATTCAGAATATGTATGAAAAGTTTAATATTAGTTTAATGATTAAAAGTTTAATATTTTAAAATATTAAACTATCTTATAAAATCACAACTTCTATCAATTAATCAAGATTTCTTGCAAGAATAAATACTGATATAGTCTACCTTCAAAACTACATAAATTATTTTATGGTTCATTTATTTTATTTTAATTTAATGGTAAAAAAGTGTGAAAAATATGTGCAGAAATATTGTAAATATTAATACTTTAATCATTTTACATTATATTACATTATTAATACTGTAAATACAACATTATATTATTTTGTTAATTACAAATACATATTTTGTTAATAATTATTTTTTATAAGAAATTTTATTATAATATTTATTACATTTATAGGGCCACCCAGAAAGATTATGTTTTTTAAAATAAACTTTAACATGAAATATTTTTGACTGAGATTTATTTTAATCCATAACATAGTTTTCATTTTGTTGAATCACCTTATCACATCTCATAATCAATTTATAAATACCATTTTTATAAAAAGATTTATTATTTGAGTAAAAAAAATGACTCAGGTGTTGTTCTACATCATCAAAAGTTCTTATCGATAAGCAAATTTTGCAGCAATCCGAAAAGGTAACAGTCTGATGAGACCATGTCTGGAGAATATAGTGTGTTAGAATTTCCCAGTTAAACTCACAGAAGTAATATTCACTCAGCAGAAGTTATTCTGCTGAGTGAATATTACTGAGTGCAGTCTGGCATTATTGTGATGGAACACTACACTGCATCTTCTTGCCAGTTCTGATCAATGGCAACTTTCAGTTTACCCAATTATTGCAATATTTCTCTGTAGTAATGGTTACATTAAGTTTCTGATCCTAGCAGACATTATCTTCTTTTGATTTAATGAAGACTTCATTGTTATACAGAATACACTGCAAGAATCAAACCATCATCATCTTTTCATATTGCTGTGAAGATTAGTAACAGGCATTTTCCATTCGGCTATTCTTTTGCTTTCCACATAGAGAAACACATGCAGATACTCTAACAAATTTTTCTCTGTGTGGGGGCATTCATAAGTCATATTTGCTAAATATGTTGATTCTTCTGATGTGGTCAAAAGCTACTGATTTTGGAATCCCAAGTATTGCTGCAATCTCCTCCACAGTCTATCTTGGATTACTCCCCATTTCCACAAGAATGAGATTGTTGAATATAGTTGAAGGTATGCATCTGAACAGAGTTAATCTCTTTTAAGAGAAAAATTTCTCTGTTTAAATCTAGCAAACGATTTCCTAACTATCTAGCAAATTATTTTCAAGCATTAAATAAAAAAACATCTTTTCTGTAGACACTACAAATACTCATTGCTTCTGCCACATTACTTCTCTTTTTAAAACTCATATAACATGGCATGTCACTCTTCAAAGTAATCCATTTTCCATTAATTTTTGAATGTTTGTATTTCTAATAGTTTAAAAGAACTTAGCATTGTTACCACATTCAACATCTATTTGAAATTATCGTATTTACTTGATAGAACAAAGTGTAACTTTAAAGATCAAAATAAAGATAAAATTAGAATTGTATTAATAAATCTAATTAATTTGTTTAATCACAAATAAAATATCAAACATCAAATGCATGTAAATGCATACATTGTCCCACAAAAATTACTGGCATTTTCAACTTAAGGAAAAATCTTGTAAAATCTACAACATAATTTGTTAATGTAAAGCTGGACAAGAACCTTTTGGCTAATTCTTAGCAGTCGAATCCACTCTCCATTGATTACACTTATGAGTTTCTCCAAATTCTGATTTCTGAATAATCATCTGTTTTCACGTGGGTATGGATTAAAACTTATATCGAGCTCCTGTGTAATTTTGGAATTTCAATTTGGAATTCAATTCAAAAGCTTTGTTTTCCTATTGCTGTTTCATCTTTACTCCTGACAATACACAAGAATGATTCGAATGACCCAGATAAAATACTTTTGTTTTTAAACACAAGAGGGTGAACCTCTGGTAAAAAATGTGAATATACGGTTCACAATAATTATTGCAAAAAACACAAAAAAATCCTTTACTAGCACATATAGGACAATCTAGTTTTTGAAGCAGTGAAAAATGAATAAAAACCTTGTCTTATATGAGAGTAAATATGGTAACACACCAAAATTTTATTAATAAAACAATTGCTAGGGTACAAAAATGCAGATTGTCCAACAGCAGCTCCAAATTGCTATGAACTTTCTAGATGGCTCATTAGAATAATTTTTCATTTAATATTAAATATACCTCTCTTATAGTTATAATTCTATTATCAAAAATTTATATATTTAACATTAAATTACTTAGAACAACACAATTCTACTAGATATGTCAAACAAAAATCTGGATTATTTACTAGGTTGTAACAAGGTTAATTTAATGATTAGAAATAAAAGCAAACTGGAGCTGCAGGTTTGAGTCCAACTCCAGGCCATTTCTTTTCTTTCAAACTATTCTAAAATTCAAATAAATTTAATTTTAATTATTAAATTTATCAAGAGGTAGGCAGTTAAGCCATCTATCTCTAATCAAATTTATTTGTATCTAATTAGTTATTAGCCTGAAATATAATCCAATAGATAATCAACAGATAAATTGTTAAGTTTTTATTAATCAATAAAAGAACTTACTGAAAAATAATTTTGCAAATTACTTGTCAATAATTTTTAATTATTATTGTTTTATAATGAAAATTTTCAGAAATTTAAAGTATTTATAAAAGATGAATGGTTACAAATTACTTTTTTTTTTATTATGGGACAATAAATTACAGTCAACCTTACAAATATGTGAGCCGTTCACAGCCCAGCTCACGTATTTGTAAAATCTAAATGACTCGTACAACATGGAATTCATATAAAATGGAATTATCAATAGTGTTATAGAGAGGTCGACTGTATTCTAATTATTATGGTGTAAAAAGTTATCTTGTGTTCACAGATTAATCAGGAATCAACTACTCAAATTGGGCAAATGCTAATTATAAGTTTTTATACTGCTGAATATTTTTCTTATTCATCAGAATGAATTTTTGTTGTCTGATATACAAGTATGAATTTTTTTCTAGTATTTTACCAATATCTAAATTATTATTGGTTTTTACTGCCCTCTGTATATGTTCTCAGACAGATCAATCTTAGAAATATCAATTGTAAAGAAAACAGCTGAGCTGCAATTACTTTGTGATAAAAACTTTTGACTTCAATGTAGAATCTATTTATCAGATATTTTTTATAATTAGTATAGTCTGAAAGCTTGTCTGAAATTATTGAATTTCAGACAAGCTTTCAGACTATAAAAATTATTTCTGTTAGAAATAATTACCTAACATTATTTTATGTTCGTTATTAATCAACATTAATTAAACTGATTTGTTATATAGCATAACACTGCAATATCTAATCTATTATACTAAATTGTCTTGTTTCAAGTTGCTCTTAAAAATTACTGTATGAATAAAATTCTAATACGGATCTATACAGCTATAAACTTATATTTCATGCTAACTTTTTAAGAATAATTTTCCTCATCTTAGTCACATTTGTTTTGTAATCTATAAATGTAAAGTTTATGTAAGGAAAAAGAAATAAAAGATGTATACAAAAGTATACTAAAAAATGCATGCAATAACATATAATAATTAAAAAAGTCTGAAATTCAATTATTAATAATCTTTAATTATATTTGTCACAGACTGGACCAATGGTGAAATGGGTCAAGGGATGTTACATGAGCGAGAGTGCCAGTTCATGTGTGTCATGTGTCTATAGCAGTGGTTCTCTAACTTTTTGAAGTTGGGGTGCATTTAAAATCCTACAAGAGTTGTAGGTGCACTGTATACAAATTTCTAAGAAATATGTTATAATAATTAAATCAAATATTAAAGAAAAAATATATAAAGTCCAAACGTGCTTTATGGTAATTAAACAAAATAAATATGACAAAATTAAGTTTATTCTCACATTAATAAACATTTTTATTTTACATTTTTTAAGTTATGCTTTTTAGAATTCATAAATAAAGGGACTAAAAAATTTTAAAAAAATAACAAAAAAGTTATTATTTTATATAGATTCATTCTTAGTAAGATTTAGTAAATTTGGCAGGTCCTGGCACGAATGTGTTAAGTTTTTTCATTCTTGTGTTTATGAGAAACATGATCCTGATGTGTCCTAGCAATTTCTTCAATGTTTGGACATATATTTGAAACGCAAACTCTCATTTCATCAAATCGTCAATACATTGAAGATTTCCTGTCTTTTTACTCTTAATTGTGTTGAGGGTAGAAAATCCTAATTCACCTAAATAGGATGTTGAAAATTGTAGTAAAATGTTCAAAACTTTTTTAGATATTGCCATATATTCTTTTATAGAAATCCAAAAGGCTTCAAGAGACAATTCCTTATGTTTAATTATCAATCCACAATCAGTGGATATAGCTGCCAGTTCTTCTTCTTCTGATAATGTTAAACTAAAATCACTTGAAGCTACCCTGAATGGGTTTCTAATCCAATCATATTGTTCAGTGTTAAGTGATGGAAAATAAGAACCCAATTTTTCTTCTAAATTTATTAAATGTTTAACTATTATTGGAAGTGTTTCATTTATGCAAATGTTATTTACCAATGGAAATACAGTATAGCGTTATTTATCTGAATCAATTGGGGACTTGGGTTGTTCGGATAACTTATTTTTCGGATAATCGATTATGTACGAAAAAATATATTAACCTATCCCATGTTGAAATTTGTCTCCGTTATGTGTCGCTTCGCATTGAGTTTTCGTCGATGTTAAGTCTAACATAAACTTTTTAAATAATAATCGTGGCTATTGTATCGTTAAAAATTATTTCTTTATTTTTTACAAACAAAATAAATATATTGAAAAATATAAAAACCAAAAAAATATACACTTTAGAAGTTGATCTAATATCAAAAATGTTTGATTCAGCACGACACACAGTCCTCAGAAAAACACCACACAAAAATGCCAGGGCTGCCAGCTAAAACACACACACCAAAAAAAAAAATTTTGGAGTAGCCCAAGATATAGCCAAAGATTGCAGTGTCACAGCACTAGCAAAAATTTAAATTTGCCGACTGAAATGCTTTCGGTTAACCGGCTTTCAGATAAACGATGCTCTACTGTATTTCCAAACTACCTTCAACAGCCTTTCTTTTCCAAATCTGTAGTTTTCTCTGAAATGCTTTCATTTTGTCAGTGGATGTGAGAATATTTTCTTCTTTCCCTTGCATGCTAGTATTCAAAATATTGAGCTGCTGAAATATATCAGCCAAACACTGTAACCTGGAAATCCAAAATTTGCACCAAATGAGGTTACAAAAATGTAACTGTTTCATCTCTTCAAAAAATGCAAGAAGTTCTTGCCATAGCTTGTGTACACAAGTAAGTACTTTTCCCCTTGACAACAAGCTCACCTCAGTGTAAAAGCAGCCATCTGTGTTGTGAATACATATTGATACAAGGCTTTTTGAATAAACATGATTTGACAGGTCTTCTTTTAATAAAGTTTACCATCTAAACAATTTGATCTAAAACTTCTCTTAATTTTTCTCTCAATGTTTTTGCCATCAAGACCTCTCTACGAAGAAAGCAGTGAGTTACGATAACATTCTCATTTTGTTTTTTTTTTTACAAAAGATGTAAGACCCTTAACACAACCTACCATGGAAAGGGCACCATCTGTACAAATGCTTACACACGACTTCCATGTTAACTACCATTTATCAAGATAATTATTCAAAATGTTAAAAATGTCTTCACCTTTTGTAGACACACTTACTTTTATGCAAAAAAGAAACTGATTTACTATTTGATCTTCATTAATAAAACAGACGAATGCTAAGAGTTGCACCGTGTTGGTAATGTCTATTGACTCATCAACTTGCAATGCAAAATTTGAATACTGAAGCTTATTACTGCATACATTTTCTCAATATCAGAAGACATTTCTATAATATGCCTGTGAACTGTATTTTGGACAGAAGAATCTTGCTTATTTTCATTGCTGCTTCATTTCCCAGCATTGTCATGACCATTTTTTTGCATGCAGGCAAAATAAGTGACGCACCTAAAGTATGAGCTTTCATATTTTTTGCTTCAGTTCTGAGACTTGATAAGAAGCGATTTGAGCTTTATCAGAAACAGTCATTATACTTTTTAAAAAATTTGCTGCTTTTGTTTGCAGTTCAGACAATCTCTGATTTACAAGATAAATCTGTAAGTTTTTTTAAGAGTGTATAGTTTTAAAATGTTTACTCAATTACTAGGAAGCAATGATTCATTTGCCATTTTACATCCACATACTAAACACAGCAGTAAAGGATGATCTTCACTTCTGGTCCAAGTGAAACCAAAGCTTAAATAACTTTCATTATATTTGCAAGTAGGCCGCGATTTTGCTTTCTTACTTGAACTTAACTTTTGTTCACTTCTTGAATCGGATTCTTCAATATCACACTTCTTTTTGAGAAATCTATCCATTTTATTTGGATGTATTTATCTAAAAGCAAGATAGCCCAGGACTCCTCCTAGTAAGCATTCTAGCAGTAGCGATGTTATTCCGTGGTATAAATAATAAATTCACATCAATAATAATAAATTTCTATTACATATAAAAATAATAATATACTGTTAATTTAAATAATAGCTGAAAATCATCGCTAGGGCCGCCCTTAGAGGGCGTTCTAGGCATTCTGTGACAGTTATACAAACAGAGGGATCAATGGCTTATATGTATATAGATAATATCATATAATGATATGTTAACAAAAAGAGCAGTATTTCCATAATGAAATGGTATAATAGAATAACTATATTTATTTTTATATCTGGGCACATATTTCTTTGGAATACCATAGGGTGCACCTGGAAATCTTCTAGGGCACACTTTGAGAACCATGGTCTATAGCAGGGGTGGCCAACCTGCGGCTCTTTGAAGGATTATTTGTGGCTCCCGATAAATGTACTCGAGTTCCGTTTTCATTTTTGTGTTATTATATTTTAAAAAATTATTATCGTTCTGTATGTGTTTCAAAATGTCTTTTAAATTACTAACAACAAATATAAAAGACTAAGTGCAACGTTGTAACAAATTTCATTTCCGTCCAAGTTAAGAATGATATGACTCATCGAAAACTGCGCGAACGAACATAAACAGTGGCGTAATCGTCCGTTATCGACTGACTCCAGACCGATAGTGAATTTGTAAACTGTCATTGCAATGGACAGTTGACATTGTGTTCTGGAGGAAACAATCTGTATCACTCTTGCTACGGATTTAATTGGTAATCTGGAATTTTTTGATACCTTTTTAATACGTATTTAATTGCGGCTCACGAAAAATTTCAAATTTTGAAAAATGGCTCGGTTTATCAAGGAACTTGGCCATCCTGGGTATATAGGGTCGTAATGTCATATTTATGCTTATATACATTACATATGCTTATATTTAATTATATGTAAATCACATCAATCACATTACTGATTTATATAAAACAAATGCATTTTCTTCTAAAGACATATTTAATAAATCAAAAAGTATGAATTAATAATAATAGTAAATTCATATTTAATAATTTATTTGATAATATTTAATATAATTAACAGAAAAACTAATAATAAATAAAAATGTTTGTATAAATATATTTATTGATTTTAACATTAAGTATTAAGCAATGAAATTTATACCTTTGCAGAGCCATCATTTTTTGTGTTACTAAGATTCAAAAGGAGAGATAAAACAGCACAACGATTCTTCAGTACAGCCTATAAATTATAATATACTGTAAATAAATATCTAACAATTTATATTTTATAATAACTGTTTCATTTACATTTTAAACCAGATATCATGTATTTCAAAGTTATAATAATATTTATTACATTATGATAAAGTATTAACATATTTTAAATATCTTGGTTCAACCTATAAAGTCTAGACCTGATAAAACTGTCCCACAACCAGAAATAATAATTTTTAAGATGTTTTATTTGTTTACTCACATTGAGTCGAAAGCATTATCTAGTTTTTGAGAAATTTATAAGAATTCTTAAACTTTACACAGTTTTAAATTACAAAATCCCCCATCATTTATCTCAACTTTCATATAAAAATTAGAGCAAAACATAACCGTAGTAGTTTTACTGTTATACTTGAAATTTGGCATTTCTAGATCAGCTATATTTAGTTTTTATGAAATAAATAAGTATAAAAACTGACACTAGAGCACACTACCTGTCTGTATTAAACAACAGTGGTACCTCAGGATACGAACACCCCAAGCATACGAAATTTTCAGGATACGACACGAAATTCGAACATATTTTTGCTCCACGATACAAATAAAAACTCACCATACGACATTACATTAGTTTGCAGCACAATTGTTTTATTCACTTCTGTTCATTGGTCTCAGTCCACGTGTTTGCTCATCATGGAAGGATCTCGCTCGATAAAGGAAATCTTGAGGTATTATCAGAAAGTGACTGATTTTATTGAAAAGAAACATCCCGAAAAGGTTCACACTGGCCATATTGCTGTTCAGAGTAATGACATTTGCCTAATTCATTTTAGAAACATTTAAAAAAGTAGGCAAAGCCAAACCTCTTTAGATAGATATTTTACCAAGTGACCTCTATCCAGTGAAAGTGCTGGTGGAAGTGAAGGAAAGAAAGCAAAAAGCAGTGCATAAAAATTAAAAAATATATATATAAAACAACACTAATTTTTTTTTTATCTTTTCTAAGTTATTTTTAAATTATTGTTACATTATGTTATGTAAGTTAAGTTTTAGTATCATTTCCCTTCTCCCTCTCTTCCGCCACCAGTTTACACCTCCACCGTCGTCTATCCTCAAAGGTAAAGTGCAAATAAAACTACATTTTTTAAAATCAATTATTATTCTATTATGGTTATTTATACATTTACAACTACAAAATGCATTTTTCAGTGTTTTCTTTACTAAAGTTATTATTTTTTTAATGTACTACTTAGCTTTAATTTGTGTGTGTTTTTCATGTCGAAATGGATTATTTGGTTTTACATGTAATTGTATGGAAAAAAATGATTCACCTTATGACATTTTCATGATATAATCTTAGTTTCGGAACGAATTAATTTCGTATCCTGAGGTACCACTGTACAAATATACAAGCTGTCTATTGCTCATATCTGTATTCTTAATAGTATAATAAATCTGGCTGTAGAAAGCTAACATTAAGCTTATATTTGTAGTACAAAAACTGATGTTTTGTAAACCAGATAAGTTCCAATAAATGATTAAATGAAAACTATAGGATTTGAACATTTTTGTAAATCTATTTTCACATTTCTATCAATGACTAGAAAGTTAAATCAATCTTATCAAAATGTGAGGATTCTTTTTCACTGTTTTTACCAATTAAAGCTATACATCTTAAAATGCAAATTATAACTAACTAAAAAAACATATATTAACCTAATTATTTGAAATACCAGGCAAACCTGCTTTATTGAAAATCTTTCATTTTATGTTTTTAAAAATAAAATTCTATCATCATATAAATCAAATAATTTGAGATAAAACTTAGTAAAAACAAACATAATAATTGTACCTATATATCCTATTTATTAATAAAATATTAATTTATAATCCACATGAGCTTTTGCATAACAGAAATTCATGCTTGTTTAAAAATAAATCGAAATATTACAAATTTTATTATTACCATAAATAAAAGTAATGCATTTTAATAAATATATCTAAATATCTTCTATTTCTTTAATACAATTTGTTTAATTTTTTATTTTCATTAAAAAACTTTTAAGAAAACTAAGTTAAAGAAAAAAAAAATGAATTCTTACACTTGTTTGAAGTTTTTTGTGCAATTCTCCAAACAAAACTGAATCTTTCTCTCTCCTTTCTTTAGCCACTAGAATAAAAAAAAGTGTATAAATTATACTTTAATTCTAATAAGCCCTTATTATCTATAAATTCATTTTATGTTGATAATATTTGAATAATTTAATTATTACATAAATAATAATTATTAAATAGATACACTTACCTCTAAATTCTTATTTAACTGAATACAATTTTGCAAAAATCTTAATAATAATAAAATATTATTTGTATCTGCTAATTTAAACAATTACTTTATCAAATGTTTACAGGAAATTTTAAGATGCAAAAATATTTTGCATCTTTAAATTTTTAATATATCCTGCAAAATATGTTACATAGCAGAAAATATAAATTTAATCAATCACAACCATTCAATGAATATATTTGTAATAAAATTTGTAGTAATTTTTGTTTAAAAATAAAATAATATGTTAAATTTTCATCAATAACTCTATAATACATAACAACTTACTCCATTCAGGATTAAAGGATTTATATATCTTGCCAAATTCTATAATCCTAGATGTAGTGATATTTAAAAAGCTGTGTTCTGGAAAGATTAGCATTCAGGATTTACAAATCTTAACTGATCTAGACAAATTAATATATGGAACTTTATATTTCATAAAAGATCAATCATCATCAATATACATTTTTTTCAGCTATTCAATACTCATTAACTCTCAATATGACACATTAAATAGAAGTATCATAACTGAAAATTGCATAATATTTTGCCATAATTAAACTTTCAATGTCTATTAAGTGCAGATTTTAAGAAAAGTCATTATATGATTATTAGTGATAAAATGAATATTTGGTTACTATTTGGCCAAATACCGAATACCTAAAAACAGGAGTAAAAAATAACAAAAACACAGTAAATTAATCATTTTGGTATTTAAATGTAATGTTATCGGGTAGTGTTGTTTGTTTATATTTATTTATAACTTATAATATGCACAAAATAAAAAAGAACATAATATTAGTCACTTGTATTCATAATTTATAATTACAAAGATCAGCACACATACACACCTATTTGTTCGAGAATCGTCGTACATCTGAGGGTCTGACCCTGCCTATCCTTCTTTTTAAGCGCTCGTCTTTGCTCTTCCCTTTCTCTTTCCCCTATCGCCCTAGTCCACGTATGCCTATGCATACATCATAATACGCCCTCACAATGCTTTCGATTCGTCACTTTTCCGTCATAGATTTCCCATTTTACAATTACGTGACTCATAGCCTGGTGATAACGGAAAAAAGAGACAGATAGGACGTCGGAAAAAGTCACAGTTATGATTTCACAGATTCGAAACAGCTCAGTAGCCCGAACGACCCCAGGCTTTCGCTCGTGCACGTTAAGTGACTTTCATTACAAGTATTTAGCTTTTTGAAGTCTATGACAACAATTATTTGGCATTCACGGCCGCGAATTTCACGCAAATAAGCTGCCTCGACTTGCTCGAAGCAGCTTATTGAGTTGATAACATAATCGACTTGTTTGATTATGTTATCAACTCAATTTCATATTTATTTTCACATTTTCACTTTGCGGTCCTTCTCTGTTTGTAAGGAACCAAGTCCAAGCATTATTTTTTATTTACTTTTATTTTTGCTTTTTATTATACTTTTGTTTGGGGCTTATGTTCTGTTAGGACGAAGGTTTCCTCACCATTCACCTTAGAAACTTAAAAATAGAAGAGAAACCAACTCACTGATGAGAGAAAAGTGCTGTAGAAAAATCTCGTGCACACTATCACTCCCGAGCAGAAAAAAAAAGTAAGCCTGCACTGAGAAAAGGGGGGAGACCCCACAAGCCTAACTTAGGGCCTTGCTAAACCTTAAAAAATAAAAACATCCCAAAAATTGTCAAAAAGAATAATGTAAAAGGTTAGCGAGTATTGTCGGAAAACAGGCTGCCAGATAAATAGAAAAGTTTGTTAGCAAATAAGTATGTAAATGAGGGGAGTGATCGCATTCAGAGTTGTGACGTCACCTCACAGTATAGAGTCCGAATCTCAAGTGAAGATGGTCAAGGTGAGCTTCTGTTATCAACGAGCTTGGTGAGCTTCGTAGTAGCAGCAAATGAAAGAGAGGTGTCCGATAGGATAAAATAGTTCCAAGGCGCTTTTGAAGTTATTCGATTTGTGGATCGAAGATTAGAGAAAGTCTTGAGAGTTGAGGAAAAGGGTTCCTAGTATATTGAGTGACGATTAGGATCTTTAATTCATAAGAATTATTGTATATAAATTAAGTCTTTGAAATTTTGTCGAATTCCAAAGGGGAATAGAATTAAGTTAGAAAATAGATTGATTTGAGTTTTGTCGGGTTGATTCTTATTGACTTTCATTGAATAAATTGTTATTTGAATTTTACTAAATTTTGTATATAGTTTATTACTAGAACTTTTATTAAATATTTGATTTGTTATTGACAAACTTGGTCATTATTTAATTCGGTGCATGCTTAAAGTCCAGGCCTGGCACACTAACACGAATCCGCGTAAAGTACCCGTTAGGGAATGGCTATTTCCAGCACATAGTCGTGTCGATAATTGTTTGAAAAGTCGGAAAAATAATATAGTACTTTACATGTTCTTCTTCCGTTATTTGCACATGTAGGTCATTTCATTGTTATCCGGATTTGATATCATCACTTATCATACTGCCATGACACTCTTGTCTGAACTGTCAAGAATTAACGCGATTGGCGAAGCGTAGTGACAGTGGGCCAATAGAGAGCAGGGTCCTTGCCATAATGTGGTTTGCGCGCCAATTTTCGTACATGCGTTAATCAAGCCAAATAGTTTGGTTGAATATTCGGCTATTCGACCACGCTCCTGGCCGAATATTCGGTATTCGGCCTGAGGCCGAATATACTATTCGTTGCAACACTAATGATTATATGATTGCAATGACTGTTACTTGAATATAATGTAAAAAACATATAGTAATTTTAGATTAAACAAATAGAAAATATAGATCTTTTAGTGGATTTATATGTAATTCTCAGAATATTTAACGTCAGAAGAAATTTTATTTAAAAAAGTTTTTGTTCTGTGCTCTATTTAATATTTAGTATTTGTGTTGTTAACATCTAATGCAAATATATTTTGACTGTTTTTTTTAAGATCAACTTCTAAAAAACCTTTTTTTATATATTCAGAAAATACAAGATTTTTCTTCTATTATCTGATTACTATCTGATAACATAAGATTATTATTATAAGAAACAAACAACCAAGACAATATAAACAAAGTATATACACAACTATCCAAACTGCACAAATCAAAACTGAAACCAAATGGATAAGATAAGTTTAAAAAAGACTACCAGGTGGTGAAGAGGGCTGACCTTGAATGGAGCATACAAACAATGATCTGAGATAAATGCCATAGTAAAAACATCTTTCTCATGTCTTTTCCTTTTTTAATATGAAAATAGTATATAGCCTATTTTCATCTGAAAGGAATAAACTTTCCAATAGTGAAAGCATTTTAAAAATTGATTCAATAAATTCTGGGATTACCTCCAGCAAACAAACAAACAAATATTCTTGCTTTATATGTTAATATAGATATAAAAATAATTTTATGAACATATTTTATAATATATTAAATAGCATAAAATGTAAATTCAATCACACTACTCTCATAAATTTTTGTGAAGCAATATCAGATTTTTCTATCAATATATAATTTTTTTTACAAGGAAGACTTACATTTCTTTTTAATTTTTTCTGCAATTTGAAATTCATCATTTTCATTTAAAGATGAAGAACTGAAAAAGTAATTTTGAAATGAAATAAATATCATTTTAATACCTACCTAAATAAATATAGCATAACTAACATTTAATAATAAATTTAAAATATTTATACAATAAAGCTAGTCAAGCTTTCTAAATTTTTGTAAAATTAATAATTTTAAATATAAAATACAGTATTTCATGAGTTATACAATTACTTAGATGAAAATGTAAGGACTGTAACAATAGAAATCTGTAAAATTCAAGCAACATTAACTCTTTTGTTTATCTAAATATATAAAATTACTTGTCCTCACTGATTGATTCATCATCGCCTAGGGTAACTGCTGAACCTAAAGAGGTGAAATTTGGTAAATGATTAGGGTACGTCATGGAAACGCACACTAAGAAGGGATTTTTTTGAAATTCCCCTGTGGGGGGAAAGGGAGAGCATTAAGGCTTAACCGGAAGAACGGCTTCTACTATTGTACTATTTTAGATGTGATTTTTTGTTTTCAACTACGTTTAGTCTTCATTGAGTACTTAGGTGTATTAAACTGTTAACATTTAAGACATTGTTATAAATATTTTCATATATTTTGATTTTTTAACCAAATGTTCGAACTGTTTTAAATTCGAATTTGTTATTGCATATTGGTTCGATTATAGAATGACTGTAAATGTTCCAGAAAGTTGATCAAATTGAAAATAGTTTGTTTGATTCTCAGCAATTCTCTTTATTCTCAGCAGTAGGTGTTATATAAGAATTACTATGGTTGTTCAAATTGTGACCTTTCGGGTCGGCACCTCTTTAGTGCCCTGTCAGGACTGACACCACGTTTATCAGAACACAGAAGCCGAGACGGCAATTACTACGTCACACCATCGCACGAGCGGTCACGTAAGTGGACAGACGGATTCGTAATGTCAGCCAATCAGCATGTGGAAGAGACTCGAACTACACTTACACTTAACAAGGATTTAATTAAAAATAAATTGGATAAGATACAGAGGTTCTAAAGTTTTGTCGTGGAGAGAGAGAGAGTTCACTTAAGGTTCGTGTGGTGATAAATACCTTTGGTAATAGATATCCCGATCAGAGTTGTATCAAATCGGAGAACCAGGTAATAGTTCTTCTTATAGGCTTTTCCAGGATTTGTCCAAGGGTGAAATATCCAGTCAAAATGTCCTGTTGAAATATCCAAGCTCCATCGTGCACTAACACAAAAAAATGGTTGGTGATAAAGGTTATCCTATGGAATGGGCGACGACTTCTTTCCTCTCCAAGGACTAAAACGGCGACTGACACTTTTCGGCCATCTCTGGCAATATTCAGAGGTTAATAGTTCACGATAAAGCGTCATGTTGCCTTCGAGAAAATGTAATGGGAGACTTTCTCAGGTAGCTACGAACAACAATCGTTACGTCTCTCGAACAATGTTAATATTAAAGTCTAGTTCGAATATAGGAATTTCTGCTACCTCACAAAATAGTGAATGTAAATGGGGTTTGCTTGCAAAACCCCCACGGGCGAAATCATGGATAACAGCTAGTTATTTATAATTCAGTTTGTTGCTATAGCAATAATTTCAAATAATTAGAAAAATAATTCTGTTATCAGTTTTATTAAAGTAACTGTGCTATTGCTGTAAATAATGAATGAAATAGACTGTTGAAAAGCAATTGTTGATAAACAGCTGAAGTATTAAGACATTTCATAACAAAAGAGCTACAAATTTTCTGAAGTACAGTGGATGGAGTGTTAAATTGGTATTGTAAGACAATGTCATTTCTTGAAAGCAAGGTTCTGGTTGAAAATATCATGCTCTTGACTCACAACTCAATTAGAAGATAATCAGTCATTTCCAAAAATTGCAGTATATCAGTGAGCGATGTTGCAAAAAAATGTGAAACTAATCAAACTATGGTTCAAAGGGTTAAACTTTCAACAGTGGACTAGTTGGGTATGGTTCTATCCCAGTAGTGGAGAATAAATGTGGAAAATTTTTAAAGTATTTTTGCACGCGTTTTTTTCTCATTACTGTTTCGGAAAAATATTTTGTAAACAGTTATGTCTTGTAAAGAAGTCTTTTTTTATCGTTACATAATTCATTTTTTATGTGAATTTTTTCACGGTAATTTTAAGCTAGTTTTTTGCAATACCCCAAAAGAATTTGACGACTATAGTCGTCCCTCACCACTGCCACACGATCACCCTTGATGACTATAGTCGTTGCTCACTGCTGAGTGGTTAAGCAGTATGGAAGTATGAGATCATATAAAAACAAAAATACCTAAAGTGATTGAAAAGCAAAAGAAGGTAATTAAAACTAGAATTTGAAAATTGTATTCTTTAACTGGCAAGAAGAATACTTGTTTGGTTTTAGATGACAAAACATATGCAAAGGTTGACTTCTCAACACTTCCAGACTCAAGCTATTATAGAACATTTGAAGAAAATGTTCTTCCAGAATCTCAAACATCAATCAGTGTCAAAAAGTTTGACTCAAATATCTGGTATGGAAAGCAATTTGCCAATGTGGATTGAAAAGTTCATTTGTGACAAAAAGAAATATTAGTGCTGAAATTTATATTATGAACATTTTATAAAACTTCTTCCTCTTTTAAGAAATCATGGCAGTCATACTTTGTTTTGGCCAGATTTGGCAACGATATAATTCGCAAAATCTGCAGTAAGTTGGCTGGAACAGCAGTACCTAGAGAGACAAATTCATCAAACATATACAATGCCAACCAATAGAAACAGCAAAACATCTCTTGCAAAAAATAAACTATAAAAACAGAACAAACAGCAAAAGACAGTAAAGATTTTTCTCTAAAGTGGAAAAGAGCAGTCATAATGATTGATACTGTCAAAAATCTTATGAAGAGCATTCAAAAGGAATGTAGCAAAATTTAAATGTTAAAATTATTTAAGTCTTAAATATATTTTAAATAAAAGTAAACTTTTTCTGATTACATTACATATAAAAAAGTTATTATTTTTTAATTTTACAGATTCCTATCATTACAGTCCTTAATTGTTAGAACAGTTAAAAATAAAATCAAATGTCTCAAATTTGTACTTTGTTGACATATTTCTGTTTTTAAGATTCTAAAATTGTGTAATGCAAAGTTGAAAATATCAATAAAGAAACAGAACAAAATATTTAGCTATTAAGAGCTGAAAGTATAACCTTTTAGTATTAGTATCAATACATTTAAATTAATATAAAACAAAAATTATTCCTCCTAAATACTGCAGTTGAAATTCCTGCAGTATTTAGGAGGAATATGAAGGGCAGCAACACATTTACCAAGAATATTTGACAGGCTTGATGAAGTTCAGGTTGAGAGAATATACTAGACATTCCATACAGACAGACAACAGTCACCTCTTCAAGATATTGCTGTACAGGTGAGGTATGTGAGGACAAGCATTTATCAGCTTGCAATATAAATTGCCAATTGTGGCTGCATACAGATAATAAAGAAGTACAAGATATCATCCTGTATCTCTTTAGTAGTCAAATTTCCATGTGACAAGACTTAGAGGTTGGTATATCCACCTAAAGAGATACCTTCCCATACTAGCACACTATTTCTACTATGGATATGAGAGAAATGATATCAGGTCCTTGACTCTATCCAGATGAAGACTCCATCACAAAACAGTCTGTAAAGCATATCTTGAACCATCCATAAAAATTACATGCCTCCAGTAATTTAAGACTTCAGTTCATATGCATGCATACCAATTCAAATACTATATTCCCTCCTGTGGCAGTTAGGGTCATGCATATTACTAACTGTCTATCCATAGACCTCCTTCATGTCTTCTGTGTTCCATAAGAGTTGATACTATTTTTCTGTACCCATAGCAAGCACAGATCTCAGGTGAGTCCAAATTGCAGTCTTATTCAGGTGAGCAGATAGCCACAAATAGTAATCTTCTGAAAATATTGTTGCTTTAGATCTACATTAGCAATATCTTTGGAAAGCTGATCCTATAGTTTATAACTGTTTTCACATCTCGTAGACCACAAATCAATTTAAATTTAACCATCTTGCAACATCTGCATGACTTTGTTAGCTTTGTTTTGAGTCTTCCAGTAGCTCTGTAGCATAATTCCACTGATAAATGATGACTCCAAGTCATTTTAACAAAATGATTATTTCAAAATCTTTTCTTTTATCAAACACAAATAGGAATTTACTAAAAAACAGCAAATTTTATGCTCTTGCAAACTTGCATAAATCAATGCAAGTGTAACTTATTTGCATTCTGAACACAAGTTCTACATACCTTTGTCCAAAACATATCCCAGTTTCATACATACTGGGTGTAGTTACCCATATAAACTGTAATTTTTCATTTGTTCCTTAATTTATGGAAACTGGTGTATTATAAAAATATAATAAACAGTGGTAGTTTAAGCACTGTAGAACTGCAACACTCCAATAAAAATAAAATCATAAAATAGCAACCATATATAATTACAGTGAAATTAAAATCAATTTAAGTTAATATATGTATATATATATACAGTACTAGCTGTTACCTGCAACTTTGCCTGCAAGGATTTTGCAAGCAAACCCCATTTATATACAGTATTTCAACAACCATAGTAATTGTTATATAACACCTACTGCTGAGAATGATGAGAATTGCCGAGAATCAAACGAACTATTTTCAATTTGATCAATTTTCTGGAACATTTACAATCGTTCTATAATCAAACCAATATGCAATAACAAATTCAAATTTAAAATGATTCAAACATTTTTAAAATCGAAGTAGATAAAAATATTTATAACAATGTCTGAAATGTTATTAATTTAATACACCTAAGTACTTGATGAAGACTAAATCCTCTCCCTTTCCCTGAGGGGGAATTTCGAAAAATCCCTTCTTAGTGTGTATTGCCATGGCATACCCTACTAAAACGCAGATAAAAACAAAAAATCGCATCTAAAATAGTACAGTAGAAGCTGTTCTTCTGGTTAAGCCTTAATGCTCTCCCTCTCCCCATGGGAAAATTTCTAAAAATTCCTTCTTAGTGTGCGTTTTCATGATGTACCCTAACTGTGTACCAAATTTCACCTCTTTAGGTTCAACGGTTTGCTCTGGGCGATGATGAATCAGTGAGTCATTCAGTCAGTCAGGACAAGCAATTTTATATATATAGATGTATAATTATAGTATTTATGTTAAAATTAAACTAATTTAATATTGATTTTATTCAGACTACATTTATACTTCTAAACTTCATATTTTAATGAAAAATATAGCAAAAGTAATTAAATTGGAAAAAAATTAATAATTTAAAATGATCATTAATTCAATCATATCAAAATCTATCAGAAGGAATAGAAGGATTAATCAAAATTAATGCAAATAATGATCAGATGAGAGAGAGAGAACCCCTTCTAAAACACTAAAAATATGAAACTTTTAATCTTATCATACAAAAGAAATTAGAACAAACTAAAATGGTTAACTGTTGGTAAAGAAAATTTTTTATTTCTACACATCATTTTAAATTTTGTCATCAATAAATAATAATAGATTGTTTCCTCTCAAATCTATAAAATTTCCTATTTTCTAGATTTGCAAAATTTTACAGAATACAAAACTCATAAATATTGATACAGTGATATTTAAGTTCATAATTGCCATTGAACACTTTCCACATTTCTGAGTTGTAAACTAAAATTATTGTTAACAATAAAATATCACAAATTTGTAGAATTTCATTTTTTTTTCTTATTGATGTATCAGTGATAAAATTTTCACAGATAATTTACTATTAAAACTTTAAATTTTATTAAGAATACTTCTATAATTTTAAAAATTTATTAATCTTACTTACCTGCCTAATACTCGCAATGCATATTGATACCACAATGTTACTGCATCTGAAAACAAAATTTTAATTAAACAAATTATATTCTTATTTAATGCAATTTAAATACATAAATTAAGAATTAAGTTTTGAGAACAAATTCATTAGAAGTGAATAAAAGTACTTATAAAAAAGATTCAGCATTAGAGGCTTTTATTATTATGCAAACCATTCCCTAAAACAACTTTAAAATGCATTGTCATCAGACAGGTATCTTCTCAAAGTTTCAGCCTTCTATGTTAATTGGATAAAATTTGAATTGAAAGACTTGAGGACATGATACAAAGAAAGTTAAATAAAAGCTCATTAAAAAATATGGTAATTTATATAGTAAACATGAATTGAAGAATACAAATAAAATTTTGTTTTCACCATCCGTCATTTCACAGTCACCAGTGATAATCCAAAAGACAGGTGCTCCCTTACAAACAGGTTAGGTACAGTACCTGAGATTTTGTCATAAGTCAAAAACCAACCCAGAAAGTCATTTATATAGAATAACCACACATTGTTAGTGTTTGATCCTTCAATGTATTTACTAGAATAAATTATGCTCATTTATCTGGTTGCTACTGCTTAGCTGTGAGTGTTTCAAACAGGGTTTTTTCCCCCACCTAATGCACTTAGTTTTATATCATCAAGTTTAGTTTCCATGGTAATAGAGCAACACTTTTTGTTCGCATTTATCTCCACTGTTAGATTTACAATTACATTTTGGATGAATTTTTGAAGTACTAATCATAAAAGTTTATAAAAATTACAAACAATGATAAAAAATGCTGTTACTCCAACATTACCGACTTCGATGCCACCTCACATATGACAATGGAACATCAGAATTTGCACAAAATTTAATTTTACACACAGTCAAAATGTTTGTAAATCTGAAAGTTCGTAAGTAAGAGAGCTCTTGAACGTAAAACTTCACTTACAAAGACAAACTTTTATTTTTTTACAAAAACCATAGGATCAAACAAAAGACTATCTCTGTACATAAATAACAACTTCCTGTATTGATATCAAGCCAAACAATTGTTGTAATTAATTAATATGCTATAATTAATAATTAGAAACTAAGTAATTTGGTATTAGAGATAGACATTAGGCACCATCTGGAAGAAAAAACTAGCCCAGAATGGAGCTTGACATTGCAACCTCCACTTACCATATGGTGCACTTGCTAGTTATACCATCTGGACCCCAAGCAGGTCTTCGATTCCAGATGTATTTCACATATTCATAGTGGAGTACATAGGCCACAGTGAATAAGTTGCCCCCAGCTGATGTTGTAAGTAACCGTGAATGGTTATATGTAAATTTAAACATGTCTGGAAGTGAAGACCTGCTCAGGGTCCAGATGGTGTAACTGGTAAGTGCACAGCACCATAAGTGGAGATTGCAGGTTCAAGCCCCGCTCTGGGCTAGTTCTTTTCTTCAGACAGTTCTAAATTATTTAATAAATTATAATTGTTCATTTAGATAAAAGATGATGCCTAATGTCTACCTCTAGTACCAAATTACTTAGTTTCTAATTATTAATTATAGCATATTAATAGCCCAATTAATTATGGCAATTGTTTTGGACTGTCAATGTTGACTGTGAAACAATAGATTGTAAAGACAAAATTTTATTTGTATTCTTCAATATATTTTTACTATTAAATAAAAGCATTTAAAAAAAATCAACTCAAAATGAGATTCAAATATGCAACTCTGCAAGTGTGACAAGCATATTACATAGTAAGTCCAAAATTTTCCAGCCTGACCACATTTAAACAATAGATTGCATATTATTTTGTCATTGGCTGATTAGTTAATCCGTTAATAAATTCAAATAAAAATGTTGAAATTCATTACAGTCACTTCTTGACTTAGAACAGGGTTCGGTTCTGCAACTTCAAACATAAGTCGAATTTCATACAAAAATAAATAATATAATTATAATAGACATATGTATGACATCAAAATTAATAGCTTTCATTTCTGATTTTTTAATTGTTAACTACATGTAAGTATATAATTACATACATAAATAATAGTATATATGTTACCGCTAAAGCTCGAAATCTGTTAATGTGTGCATTACCTAGCTAATCTGCAGATTAACTAGGGTGATCCGTTAAAGCTGCAAAAATTATTCCATTTCTCAAATTACCTAGGTAATGTTCAGATTATCTAGGTAATCTGCAAATTACCTACTAGGCACTCGGTAAAGTGAAAATAAGATTTTTGCTGGAACAACAGCAACGTTTCTGTACGCTTAAATTAACATAATGTTATTTATTTAATTTTCAATATCTAAAGAATCAAGTTAATACAATCAACAAATTAGTTGATTGAATCAATCATCAATCAATTAAAAAAACTTTAATACAAAAATCAAACGGTTTAAAATATTACTACAATTAGGGAAATGAATTTGCAAAACATATGATAAAATTGTACTTACTTATTAGTGCAATCTAAAGATTGGTGACACTTTGAATTACGTAGCAATTGGTTTTTGCGACAAGCACGCCTATTTGTGGTACATTTAGATTTGCAGTCACATTTTCTGAAACCCTGCCCAGTACCAAGGGATTGTTTTATTGCTGTTTGACGTAAAGATATTTCTACAGCAGGGACATCCATCTTCTTTCGTTAAAAATCTCTCTTTGCAAACACTGAATTCAGATTTTGCATACAATTGTTTTAAAATACCTGTTTTAGTATCAAGTTTATAAAAGCCATCCTCTGTTTTACTAAGAACCACAGCTAAAATTGAACGTGCATCAGTTTTTGCTCTGTCTTCTTCGGGTACTTTAATTCTCACAGCGAAACCTTCATCGACGTTTGGGTGCTTTGCATTAGAAACTGCTAACATTTTCTTTGCTTGCTTTTCTAAACATTTCTTGGCTTCATCACGCTGTATTTTCTGATCCATATTCTTTTTACAGATGATGCACAATACATTCTTACCATACCCTTCCTCTTTAGGATCTACTTCACCACAAACTGCGTGAACAAACATATTACACGATTTACACTTGTGAGCACTTGATGCTGCTTTTGAGCAAACAATACAGACTATGTCTTGTATAGTGCTCTTTACAGGCTCCGTACGAAACTGTGATGGCGATTCTGCTGAAGTTGAGAGTAACTCAGTGATGACTTCTTCAACTTGCAGAGGCGATTCCTTGGAGGTGCAGGGTAACTGAATATTCTTCGTGACTGCATCATCAATCAACGGTATAGAAGGCAGTTTAAGATTACTATCGGTAAATTCTTGTATTTCTATAGGTGATTCTGTAGAAGCGGGGGATAACGGAATGTCCTCTTGAGTAAGATTTGACTGTGATCTCATAATCACAGTCTCTTGTGAATCTTCTAATTTTTCAAGGTCTTCTTCAGTTTTTATCGAATGTCAAACAATTCTCCGGCATGGACAAACTTTTTCAAACCTTTCTCGCGCATCTGACAACGGCTCAATGAGTTTTTCACAGCCTCGTACAGTCAACACATCACACCTTTGAATTATTTGATAATCTCGAGATGATTCTTTCTTCTTGGAAACTTTTATTTGCTTTACATCTTCAATTATGGAATCATACTTTGGTTTGTTATTAAAACACTACGTATTATATTTTAAATCTTCGCTAAAGAGGTTTGCGAAGAATCTTTTCTTGATTTTACTCACCAATTCGGTGCTTTCTTGCATTCTAGGATTTAAATTTATCTACGTAAAAAGAAGGAGTGGGGAAAGGAAGTGAAAGAAACAAACTTTTGAACTTTAACGATACGGAAGCCGTTAATGTGCAGATTACCTAGATACTCTGCAAATTACCTAGGTAATTTGAGAAATTGAACAATTTTCGCAGCTTTAACGGATCACCCTAGTTAATCTGCAGATTAGCTAGGTAATGTACACATTAACGGATTTCGAGCTTTAGCGGTAACATATATATATATATAAGCATTATTCTGGATTATTGTCATCATCTGTGCTACTGATATTCATTGCTGACTCTTGAACTCTTGAGATTTATCAGCAAATGTAGTAGTAGTGGTTTTTGTTTTTATAAACAAGTCCAATTTTGTTTTGACAGTTTGTTATTTCTTTTCATTATAAATTTCACTATAACAGGCAAGTGCTTGGTGAATGTTGCTTTGTGCCTTCGAAAATCTATCATTGTCTGAGTCCATATTTTCAAATTTTTTAAATGCCTCATTGATTTTGCTAAAAGCTGATGCCATTTCTTTCAGTACAAATTTTTTGGTCTCTCATTAATTTTACCAGCCATTTTGGGACTAAAATATCATGTATCAATGTAAAATAAAGTAGAATTTCCAATTTACACTGGGAGTAAACTACTTATAACAAAACAATTAGCCACTTTACACAAGCACATGTGAAGGATAACTAACTGCACAACAAAACTAAAAATGGTGCAATCAATCTCCAGAAGCGTGCAAGATATATATGTATATGATATATCAGGGGTGCACAACCTGCGGCCCGCGGGCCACATACAGCCCCTTATCAAGGTTTATGCGGCCCGCGGACGGTACAGGCCAAATTCCTTTTTTCAAAGTTTCTAAGTGTAGAACTTTTCCCTTTCACAGAGTCATTAGCACCCAACTATTTTATAACTTTCCCTGAAGTGAGAAAGGGGGGGTTGTTCTATAAATAAGTCTATTTCTAGCTAACACTTTCTGGTTTAGATATCGAATATTCTAAGTCTAATACATAATATTATAACGATTTTTTGAAGAATCAAATAAAATAAAATGATGTTAGAACGTCATTTCCGATATTATCAGGAAGTTTCTATTTTGGCGGAAAATCTTCAATTTTATGCTTCGGAAAACTTGCTTATTCGTCTAAATAGCGTCAAATAACAAAAATAAATGAAAATAGTGCTGAAAAACAATGAAAATAACGATTTTTTATGATTTGTTTACATTCTAGATTCTGATTGGTATTGTCAAATTTGAATCAATCTTTTCTGAAAAGACACTTATTCGTCAACCTAATGTCATTCAAACTAGAAAAAACTAACCAGAGTTCAAAAAAAATGTACAAAAAGCTATAACAACCAATAATTTACAACAATATCTCTCCATAGACTAAGAATAGAAAAAAATTTTNACCTGTTTACCTTTTTTAATTTTTTATACCAGTCTACGGACTCGGGACTTATTAAGCCTCCAAAAGTCAGAAACGAATGGAAAACTAGTAGTTTTCCGTGTACTAAAGATTAGTACAGTACGGTAATATAAAAAAATTTATTTTAAGCTTACAAACAAATAAATTTTAGTTTTTAATATAGTACAGAAAAAAGTAATTTAAATTTACAAATGCATGTACTGTAAATACAGTACATACTTGTAAATGTATATATTATAATATGATTTTATGTGCTTTAAACGTTTTTCTAGTGATATTACAACTTCAATATTTGTGGCGAGCAGACGTAAAGACAAATAAAATGACTTAAACTTGATTTTTATTTTTCCATATACTTTTTTGACAAATGACGTATAATCAGGAACGACGTAACTCGAGGTATACCTGTATATGTAAAAAAAACTGGATAAACTAAAGTATAACACACACACACACACAAAAAAAAACCAAAAATTCAGCAAAAGAAATGTAAAATTTAATGATAAACTAACACTTTCAATGGTTTACTTCTGCTGTAAACCAAAACAGTGCTTATTTCCAAATATTTTCACAAACGTTTTCGAACTTAGTTCTTCTTCAGGTGAATAAAACGGGTAGAATCGATGTTATTCGAAATCTGAACGCAATGTTCTAAGGAAACTCGTGCAATCATCGTGTTAAACTTGCGCATGCTCTGTAGATAGAAGGATCGCTTTTAGCNGTGCAAAAGTCTGTTAAATAGTTACCAGTGGAGTGTTTTTATTGTGTATAATTAATAAAAAAGACAGTTCATGGACTATCATAACATAGAAAAATACACACGGTAAGTTTTTTAAAATTCGTTTTTATAACGTTAATCAAGATCTACATCTGTAATTTTTTTAAAACTTTAGATAATTTTTTGAAATTTTTGTAGATTTTTAAAAGTTTTATTGAGTATAATTGCTAGATCTAATATAGAGTAAAATTTGTTACAGCAAGACATAAATAAAAATAATTTAGTGTGCTCAGGATGAAAGTGCTAAAGGGATGTATAAATAAAACTGTGTACTCAAATGGTATTGTAATACTAAAATATTTATTGTTATGTTAAATATTTACTTACAGAAAAAGTTTATGTAAACTTTTGTATTTTATAGTACTGAAGAGGGACCTTTTTTAGAAAAGGACCGAAATGCATCTATAGTAATAGAATAAAGTGAAATCATTGGCTAAAGCTGTGAGATAGTCTACCGCCAATATTAAAATTTACATTTTAAATGTGGATTTACAAAGACTTTACAATATATGTATTTAAAATGTAAAAATTGTTCAACATTACTAATGCTTTGAGAAGAATGATAAAAATAAAACCTAACAGAAAGAGCTAGCCTAAAAGAAGGAATAAAAATGTAAGATTACGGTTTAAACATTAAAGAACCTATAGGAAAAGTCAATCAGTGAATAAAACCATTAAAATATTTGTAAAAAAGAGATCAAAATATTTAATGAGATTAGTAAGAGAGGGAAATCCCAAGCTAGACTTAGCAACATTAAGGTTAGGTGTAAACAGGAATTTAGCAAGTTTGTTTAAAATAAGATTGGGTAACCATTGCCAAAATCGAAAGACAATAATCAAATAACAATTGGAAGTTAGCAAAGAAGAGGGAGCATAGTACTGTTTTAGACAAAATGGATTTACAAAAGCACCATAATGTGTGTCGACAAATAACTAAAGATTTTATAATTTTATGAGTAATCTTTTAAAAGAAAGTTCATTATCAATAATGATTCCAAGGTCATTAAAGGAATTAACATATTGAATAAGTTTGTTGTTTATGTAAAAAGGGGATAAATGGATATTGAAGTTTAAAGAAAAGCACATTGTAACAATTTTATCTACATTAATTTTAAGGTTAGCAAATTCAAGAAGGGAAGAAAGACATGAGGTTAAGGTCTGATTAAAGTGCATAAGGATTGTGGTTTACCAATTTAATGTTGCCAGCATAAGCAACAGTAAAATTAAGTTGACCTAGAATATTGTTAAAATTGGCTGAGAAAATAAAGACTGCTTAATGTAGAACCTTGTTGACTGCCACAGACTAGGGAAAAAATCAAGGAATTCAAAATCAACAAGCTTAATTTTAGAGGTATGCAAAGAAAATAAGCCAGGAATGGAATGCAGGATCAATATCAAAGTGTTCTCTGCAGGTTGATAGAAGAATGTTCTGAAGTATTGAATCAAAAGCTTGACTGATATCAATATAAATAATGCACACAGGATGCTTTCTAAACTATAGAATAGGTGTGATTTGCAAAATTTTATAGAATTATCTAGGAGATCAGTAGTGGTGGAATAGCTTTGAAGGCACAATCTTGATCTGGAAATGATTCAGATGAAATTGAAGAATATAATCTATGCTATAAGCATAACTCAAAAATTTTTAACATTGCAGTGGAAATGGTAATGGGGCAAAATGAGTCTGTCTTTTTTAGGGACAATCTGTCTATAATTATGATAGATGCAAGCCACTGCCTGGGGACAAAACTAACACATTAGTTACACAAATGTATCTACTTAAACAAATAAACTAACTAAATTCATCAACTTTTTAACACATTTCAGAAAATCTACTTTATTATATACAGTGGTACCTCAGGATACAAACACCCCAGCATATGAAATTTTCAGGATACAACATGAAATTCGAACATATTTTTGCTCCACGGTACGAACAAAAACTCACCATACGACGTTACATTAGTTCACAGCACCAATTTTTATTCACTTCTGTTCATTGGTCTCAGTCCGCATGTTTGCTTCGTTGTGGAAGAATCTCGCTCGATAAAGGAAATCTTGAGGTATTATCAGAAAGTGACTGATTTTATTGAAAAGAAACATCCCGAAAAGGTTCACACTGGCCATATTGCTGCTCGGAGTAATGACATTTGCCTAAGTCATTTTAGAAACATTTAAAAAAGTAGGCAAAGACAAACCTCTTTGGATAGATATTTTACCAAGCGACCTCTATCCAGTGAAAGTGCTGGTGGAAGTGAAGGAAAGACAGCAAAAAGCATCAAATAAAAAATTAAAAAATATATATAAAACAGAAAAGTTAAAAAATTAGTGTTAAGTTATTTTTAAGTTATTGTTACATTATGTTATGTAAGTTAAGTTTTAGTATCATTTCCCTTCTCCCTCTCTTCCGCCACCAGTTTACACCTCCACCGT